>NC_053497.1:165081226-165344523 GCF_905171775.1 Rana temporaria
AAAATGGGGGGGGGGGGGGGGAGGACGCTATCAACATCAAATAGAGGGAGGAATAAGACGGGGTTCATGTACATGTTTAAAAACGTTGGTGCATTCAGTATCTATTGACAAGTACCCCTATAATTGGCACAGTGGGGCCACGGCCCCTGTTAAAAGAAAAACCTCCAGTCATAGGCGACAAAGGTCGAAAAACTTTGGTCACTCTCTGTCCCCACCACCCCAGCGGAGCTCCATCCCCTGAGGCGGGGGGGGGGGGGGGCAAGGAAGGGAGGGCGGAACCCCCAGAGCAGGGGAGGACAGGAACTGGGGTGGGGGGGGGGGAATATCAGGAAGCCCTGGTTGATTCAGGACAGTCGGAGTGCATCTGTATGGGGAGTAAGGGCTTCATCAAGAAGTCCTAAGGGCAATACCTTCTGATGAGAAGATGAAATGGTGCCATAGCTCCCATGTCTCCTTATATTTTTCTTGTTGTCTTGCCGTGAGCACTAAATCTTCCATTGCCCTAATGCATGGATATGCAATTAGCGGACCTCCAGCTGTTGCAGAACTACAAGTCCCATGAGGTATAGCAAGACTGACAGCCACAAGCATGACACCCAGTGGCAGAGGCATGATGCCGGCTCATGAACGTATCCCAGTGCGCATGCTCAGAATCACTTCGGAACGAACGCCTAAGATACGTCGAATCACTGCCTACGACGTGAACGTAACCTATGCCCATCCCTATTCACGTACTACTACTACGTAAAATACGACGGCTGTTCCCTGGTCCATACCTTTGCATGAGATGCGCCTCATAGATGGGGAATAACTATACGCTGGACGTAAGCCTTACGTAAACCGCGTATATTAATGCGCTGGGCGCAAGTATGTTTGTGAATCGGCGTATCTCACTCATTTGCATATTTGAATCATAAATCAATGGGGGCGCCCCTTGCGGCCAGCGTAAATATGCACTCACGATACGACGGCGTAGGAAACTTACGTCGGTCGGATGAAGCCTAGTTTCAGGCGTATCTTGCTTTGAGTCAGGCGCATAGATATGACTGCGCATAGACTTACGCGGCGTATCTCGAGATACTTCGGCGTAAGTGCTACGTGAATCCGGGCCTATCAGTTTTCCTGCAGGTTCACCAAAACCATCTAATATGAGGTCAAACCTTAAGAGTTTCAATTTGTATGCAATCGGGCACTACATGACAGTAAAAAGGCTTTTTTAACATAGAAGAAGAGTAGATTTTAACTAGAATCTAGTGGATTTGGACTTTTAAAGGTACACAGTAGATATAGTAAAAAAAACTAAAGGTTTTTATTTTAGAAATATCATATAAAAAACGTAGTACTTGGGTGGATCTGTTTTCGGCAGACCCTCCAGAGAAAAGGGTCCGTCTGGTTTCGGCCAGATGGACCAAGTGTAAAGTACCCTTGTCCCTGTCTGAAGCCTAACGCCCCGGGGGAATCGGGGCAAGGCCCACAGATTTTAGAGGGCTTGTGTACACCCGTTACACATATTTTTGCCACTGGGTGAAGTTTTTGAGTGTGTTTCACACGCCATGGGCTTTAAAAAAAAAAAAAAAAAAATAGAAGGGTGCACAGGTGTGTGCTGATAGAATGCAGAATGACATTCTGCCAAGTCTGAGATTAATAATCTGATTGTGGTGAGGAACGAGGTTAACGAGAGCAACCTGTTTTATTTGTAGACTGTATGTATGTGGAGCCTGACAGTCTCTCGGAATCGGAAGAGAAGAAGGAAACAGGGGTGAGACATCCTGTGAACTATGAGGATGATGATGAAGATGACATTGATTTTGATGATGACGATGATGAAGAGGAGGAGGAGGAGGAGGATGACGATGATCACTTTTCAGGTAAGTCATGTCATTGCTATATTGATTGATCATTGATGGCCATAGGTTAGAGCTCGGCGATTTTATTATTATTTTTTTTTTTTTTCATATATATAATATATATATATATATATATATATATATATATATATATATATAATCTCACACAAAAACTTGATTTACGATTCGAATCAAGGTGTGTGTTTTTTTTTTATTTTTTTTTTGATGGACACCGCGCCGGTCCTGAGGGGCTGCAGGCAGGAGTTTTTAGGCAAGGCCGCGGACTAGGTCGAAGCCGCGGCCTCACCTTAAAACTCCTGCCCGCAGCTCCGTCGGGACGCTCTCTACGTTGCAGATAGAGAAAGGAGCTGTGTGTTAGTGGGCGTCCTGACTCTCCTGTAGTCCAAGGGAGGGGGCGAGTACGACGCTCCACACCAGCGAGAAAGCCTTGCATTACGGTGTGGAGTTACAGACAGAAGAACAGGAAGTGAGGATTTCTCAGAAGAAATAAGGACATTTAAAAGCAAAATGGAAGGATGAGGTAAGTGAAGGAGGACTGCACTAAGCTTAATTTACCCATTTAGGAAAAAATGTTTTACCTTTTCAACCCCTTTAAGGATTTACTGTTAAATATGTGGTTTAGGGTATATTTTTTATTTTTTTTTCCAACAAAAATTTACCGTATTTATCGGCGTATACCGCGCACTTTTTTCCCCTTTAAAATAAGTGGGAAATCGTGTGTGCGCGATATAAGCTGATCCCCACGCTGTGTTTGAACACCGCCGCCGACATATACCGAGCGCGATACACTCGGCCAGGCTCGGTTCCCCTCGCGGTCACGCCCTGTGCGGCACAGGGTGTGACCGCGAGGGGAGCCGAGCCTGGCCGTGTGCACTGCGCTCGCTATATGTCGGCGGCGGCGTTCAAACACAGTGCAGGAAGCGGGGATCGACTCAAACAGCGCGGGGAGGACACCACCAGGGCCGCAGACGGACGCCGGACCGGACAAGGCCGCCGATGGACGCCGGGCAAGACACCAACGAGGGGCATTCAAACTGTGAGTATTTTTTTTTTTTTCTGAAATTTCCCTTTCAGGTTGGGGGTGCGCGCTATACGCCGGGGCGCGTTATATGAAGATAAATACGGTCTGGAAAAAAATCTGGAACAGGAGATGAAACTGTTAAATGGTGTTTATACAGGTTGATCTTTTGAAATGAGTGAGTCAAGTAGTAAAATAAGGGCATGTCCTGGTTAATTAATTAAGAGTTAACCAACTCCCTGCCTGTGCACACAATATGTCTATCTGTCTATCTCTCTATCTCTCTATCTCTCTATCTCTCTATCTATCTATCTATCTATCTCTCTATCTATCTATCTATCTATCTGAAGTCAAACTCTAGTCGGTGTAACTTTAGTCACGCCGATTTAGAAAAAGGTTCCTGAACTACTTTTGGTACGACTTGCATTGACTTCTGTTAAAGTCGCATGCAAGTGAATGAGATGAGGCGGCTAGTGAGTTACTTTTTGTTTTAGTTAACAAATGTTATTCTGAATGATCGCTGTGATTGGCTGTCAGAGTGGCAAATGTTTAAGAAAAAAAGCAGTGTTGAGAGTAGGCAATCCCTGTTTTATGACCTGAAAAACACACTGTTCTTAAAAAAATAAATAAAAAAAAAAATAATAATATTTCACTTCTAAATCGTGCTGTAGAGAGAGAGAGAGAGACACACACACACACACACACACACACACACACACACACACACACACACACACACACACACACACACACACACACACAGCAGTATCGTTGAACATCTCGGATTACAAGCAGAATGTACCAAGCCAATCCGCATGGTTCTGTACCATGTGATCACTGTGAAACAATCGCAACCATCACGAGTGTAAACACCGCCTGTCATTAGAAACATCAGCCCATGTTCGTAAACACAGCAGCAAGGAGGATTGCGGCAAATTAAAGTGATTTGTAAAGGCTGGCTTTTTTTTTTTTTTAAACAAACATCTTTCCTCTGTGCAGTTTGTTTTGCACAGAGCAGCCTGGATCCTCCTCTTCTTGGGTCCCTATTTGCTGCTCCTGCCTCCTCCCTTCTTTGAGTGCCCCTCAGCCAGCAGCTTGCTACAGGTTGTCGCTCAAGCCGAGTCATAGCTTAGTGAAAGAAGAACTCCGTCTTTCCACGCTCTTTACATAGTTCGCTTGGGCCTAGTTGGCCCAAACGAACTATGTTCCTCACTAACCATTGCCTTAATAAACACAGAAGAGTCTATCTCAGTGGCGCTCAGCCACTCAGAGCAAGCAATGTATTCTAGCAATGAATAAAAAGCTTTCTCTGATTAGCTGAGTCAGAGGCTATGATGTCACATTTTTTTTGGGGGGGGGGGGACTGCAACGGACAAATGAGACACCTAACTGACACTTTTTGGGAACCAGTGACCTTATTTCAGTCATCGGTGCCAAAAAATGTAGTCGCTGTATTAATGACAGTGGCAGGGGTTAACACCAGGGGCAATCGAAGGGTTAAGTGTGTCCCTAGAGGGTGCTTGCGGTGTGGGGGATGGACTCGCTAGATGAACACAAAGATCCAGGTTCCTGCTTAGCAGGAACACAAGATCACTGTGTTCTTCCCTGTTGGAACAGGGATCTGCCTTGTTTACATGGGTAGATCCCTGTTCTGCGCCTCCATTAAGCAGTCGCCTCTGCCGGACCCGCTGATTGCCTCCCCTCTGGCCAATAGGCGCACGCGCCTCCGCTGTCTATTGTACGAAATGACATACAGGTACTTCGTTTTGCGCAATAGAGCTGACCTGCCGCAGTATATGTACTGTGGCTGGTCGGCAAGTGGGTTAATAAAAGCTGACCATTGTAGGCACCCCTCTCAGAAGGTTGAGACAAAACATTTACTACTAAGCAGCCTTACTGGCAGGATCACAGGTGAAGATAAAGGAAAGAAAACTAATGCTGCCAACATATCTACAAATTGGTAAGCTGCAATATGTTTGCCTTTATCACTTTAAGGATAATGTTACCCTTTTCCCTGAATATTTTGTTTATTTTCCGATTGATGGAATTTTGATGAAAGGTAATTATTGTGGACTTTCTTTTTTTTTTATAAAGACTGTTTCTGTGTGGATCCAGAACCGGTTCACAAGATCGAATGGAAGGAAAAGGTGAAAATTAAGGAAGAATTCAAAGAGGAGAAGATTTCTTCCAGTGAGTATAAATGAAAGATGGAACTTTTACTTAATTTGCCAGAAACCAGTGCCGCAGCCCTTCCTGTGACATTTCCACAGTCGGCTATTGGATGGGAGCGATGATCGGAAGTCGGTTGGCAAACCTTTTTTTGGTCATGCCCCTTCTGTCAGAATAGCTGCAGTACACACAGGCAGAATGTCGGCTGGTTTCTATTGAACCGGCCAATGCTGCCTGACATTTGGCCCATGCATAACTAAAAAGAAATGAGTGTCAGAGCACATATATCAGTAACAGTCCATATACAGTCCATGTGCAATTGTAAAATTTCTAGTAACTGTGCTGAAAAGGTGACTTCAATGGACAACAGTGCTAACAATAAAGAAGAATTTTCCATGCATTAACTACTTGCCGACCAGCCGCCGTCATTCTACGGCGGCAGGTCGGCTCTCCTGGGCGAGAGCCCGTAGCTATACGTCGGCTCTCTTTGCGGCCACTAGGGGCGCGTGCGCGGCGCCCGCTTGTCCCTGACTCCCGTGCGGGTGCCCGGCGGGCGCGATCGCCGCCGGGCACCCGCGATTGCTTATTACAGAGCGGGGACCGGGAGCTGTGTGCGTTAACACACAGCTCCCGGTCCTGTCAGGGAGAGAAAAGCTTATCTTCTGTTCATACAATGTATAAACAGAAGATCAGTGTTTCCCCTAGTGAGGCCACCCCCCCCCACAGTAAGAACACACCCAGGGACATACTTAACCCCTTCCCCGCCCCCTAGTGTTAACCCCTTCCCTGCCAGTGGCATTTTTATAGTAATCCAATGCATTTTTATAGCACTGATCGCTATAAAAATGCCAATGGTCCCGAAAATGTGTCCGAAGTGTCCGCCATAATGTCGCAGTACCGAAAAAAAATCGCTGATCGCCGCAATTACTAGTAAAAAAAATATATTAATAAAAATGCCATAAAAATACCCCCTATTTTGTAAACGGTATAACTTTTGCGCAAATCGATCAATAAACGCTTATTGCGATTTTTTTTTTTTTTTTTTTTTTAACGAAAAATATGTAGAAGAATACGTATCGGCCTAAACTGAGGAAAAAAATGTTTTTTTATATATTTTTGGAGGATATTTATCATAGCAAAAAGTAAAAAAATATTCATTTTTTTTTTTCAAAATTGTCGCTCTATTTTTGTTTATAGCGCAAAAAATAAAAACCGCAGAGGTGATCAAATACCACCAAAAGAAAGCTCTATTTGTGGGAAATCAAGGACGCCAATTTTGTTTGGGAGCCACGTTCGCACGACCGCGCAATTGTCTGTTAAAGCGACGCAGTCCCGAATCGCAAAAAGTGCTCTGGTCTTTGGGCAGCAATATGGTCCGGGGGTTAAGTGGTTAAAGGGATCATCCATATTGCATATCTCCACTGTGGACAGGACCAGCAACACAAACCGGCTACCAAATTGGATTAACCTTCAGAAAATGAGTGGCCAGTGGGGCTCTCTACAGTGCCTGGAAGATTGTAATGGTGCACAATAAAAGCCTGTAGCTTTGTGCAACTAAAAGGAAGGTTTGCTCCACCTGCTGGCTTGTATGCAATTTTTGGGCAGATTTTAGGAAGGAACCTCAGAGTGCCTGGGCACCCTGTTTGAAAAAGGCTGGTCTATAGTATTCCCCTTCACTCATCCCCTTGCTGCAACAAAAGAGAGGGAGATGTCCTAAAGCAAGGGTGTCAAACTCGATTTCACCGTGGGCCGCATCAGCTTTATTATTGACCTCAAAAGGGCCGGTTATATCTGTAAGATTAGATGCCCAGCACATCCCCTCCCCTTACATTGGATGTCAAGAGCCTTCTCGCCATCAGAAGTTGAGTCCCCCACTCTTCCTTACATCACAGTGAACCCCCTTTCCTTATGCTGCTGCTGAGAAGAAGCTGGATGCATTGCTTGAAAGCAGAAAGTAAGAATCTGAAGGAGGACCAAAGGAGGGCTGGAGCTCTCCTACAGCTGCAGGAGAGGTTTGTAAGGGCCACATGAAATGGCCTGGAGGGCTGGATCCGGCCCGCGGGCCTTGTGTTTGACACCTGTGTGCTAAAGAAATTAACTCTTCATGAAGTAGACACATTTTCTAGCAAGTTCAGAGGCACATTACAAGGGGGGAAAATATATAATTTATGGAAGTGTAAAAACACCAAGTAAATCTTTAAAATACTGAATTTTCCTGTGCTTTTTCCTGCATTGTGTCGTGTGTGTGTTTTTTGTTTTTTTTACTGCTTTATCCCGGGAGATTTTTACCCCCTTCCTGACCAGATCACTTTTTACAATTTGGCACAGAGTCGTTTAACTGACAATTGCACAGTCATGAGACGCTGTACCTAAAATTTGAGTCCTTTTTTTCCCCACAAATAGAGCTTTCTTTTTTTATTTGATCACCTCTGCGTTTTTGTTTTTTTTTGCGCTATAGACAAAAAAAGCGTGTGTGTGTGTGTGTGTATGTATGTATGTATATATATATATATATATATATATATGTGTGTGTATGTGTGTGTGTATATATATAATATTGGCGTCTACAAACTATGGGAAAGATTTTATGCCATTTTTTTATTTTATTTTTTTACTAGTAATGGCGGTGATCTGCAATTTTTAGTGGTATTGCGGCGGACAGATCGGACACTTTTGACACATTTTTATGCTATTTGCATTTATACAGCGATCAGTGCTATAAAAATGCACTAATTATTGTGTAAATGTCCCTGGCAGGGAAGGGGTTAACACTAGGGGGGCGATCAAGGGGTCAAATGTGTGTTCCCTCAGTGTGTTCTAACTGTATGGGGATGTGACTTACTAGGTGAGGAGACCTATTGCTGTTCCTACATATTGCTGTTCCTACATATTGCTGTTCCTACATGGTAGGAACAAACAACACGTCTCCTCTTCCGTGACAGCACAGGGATTTGTGTGTTTACACACACAAATCCCAGTGCTGGCACTCGTGCATGCGATCGCTCGCGGTGATCGTGCCCGCTGGCCACGCACATGGGGTGCCCTGACATGCAGTGGCCACTAAGGGGAAGGACGTACCCATACAGGAAAGCCTGTGAGCCCGTCGGAACTAGTTAAGCTGGTGACGAGGTCTTGTTATGCATGCGTCAGAATGTAGTATATGTAGAATGTTGGCTGTTAAATAAGAAACTGGGGTTGATTTACTAAAGACAACTAGACTGTGCACTTTGCAAGTGCAGTTGCTCCAGATCTTGGTAAATGAGGTAAAGCTTTACTTTGCAAAGAGTACCCAATCATGTGCAAGTGAAGTAAAAAAAAAAAAAACACATTGATGATGAAAGTCAGCAGAGCTTCTATTCCTTTACTAAGCTATTCCTTTACTCTTGCAAAGTCCACAGTCAATTTGCCTTTAGTAAATTTACCACACTGTGCTTTTACTAACATTGGGATAACGCAGGACCCTTCTCAAGTCACAGAATAATGTTTTACCACCTATTTTTTTTTTTTTTTTTTATGAAGTTTATAAATGTTGTGGAGAAAATACATTTCACTAGAAGATTGCACTGATGGATGGGGAAAGAATAATATAATATATGTTCTTGTCCACAGCGGATGTGAAGACCACAAAAGGCAACGATACCCAGCCAATGAATGTTGGAGGTGTTGCTGAAATTGGTAAGGGAGGATTTTTATAAATTTTAGAAGACTGTAAAGTGATTCTATTTAAACATTTGTCATGTATGCTGGCTTCCTCCCCGACAATGATGTAGTGACAGGCGATTGGAACCGTGGTGTATGGTAGGGCACAGGCAGGCATCTGACACTCTCTGGGGACTATATAGTGAAAGCAACAGATTCTTAAAAATACTGATTATTACATTAAACTATATTTTTTACTGAGTGTGCAAGTATTTTAAAGTATACGTCATAAGTTTACATCCCGCTGTGAGCTGGCCACACCTGCTTAGAGGGTTCCATAGGGGTCTCCCAAGACCAGACACCATTAAAGGTGGCTCCACAGAACCCTTTAGGAACCTACTGTACGTTTTTTGTGGTCCCCATACTGAAGATATGCCAGCAGGAAGCTGCAAGTATGATTGCTAGGTAAGTATGCATCTGAGGAGGGGGGGCTAGGTTGGCAGAGTGGGTGTGGATCAAAAAAGGATAAATGTATTTTGTTTGAAAGGCTATTTATCCTTTTTCTACGTTATATGAAATATCTAGAAGTGTTAATTGTGCCTAAGCAGTACCTTTCTTTTTTTAATCTCTTGGCTAGAATTCCTCCTAAAACATGGCAGTGTACTTCCTGGTATGAAAGGGTGCCTAGGCACTTCTGCACAGTAGCCCCATAGCTTTATATTTTCAGTGTGGAATCTAAGGCACTGCATCCCTGATTCGTTCCTGACATGAACAGGGACACACCAGACCCCTGCTAGGAACCGCATCCATCGGAGGTGTGAATCCAGCCTCAGGAGATTTGGAGTGAGATTTGGTGAGGCTAATTGTTCCCTATGCTGGAGACTCTCTAATGTGAGGAAGCAAAGCCCTGCCTTCTACTAAGATGGCCACCTCCACACAGACACAGGGCAAAACAAGGCATGGCTAATCAATAATCAGGGAATGATCAGCTAGAAGGATACCACATTATTGGGGGGTTTGACGTTCCGCTTTAATAAGCCCTAAAACAAGGACACCATCTTGAATGTGATATTAGCAGACTCGGTGTTGTCACTCTAGTGACCCTCTATAGCATGGGTCTCCAAACTACGACCATCCAGTTGTTAAGGAACTATAATTCCCATCATGCCTAGTCATGTCTGTGAATGTCAGAGTTTTACAATGCCTCATGGGACGTGTAGTTCCGCTACAGCTGGAGGGCCGTAGTTTGAAAATTTCAGATCTATAGTATTTCCCTTCACTCTTCCTCTGGCTGCAACAAAAAAGTGATGCAGGGTGGTTAAAGGAGGGGCAAAGGAGCTGAGACAATAATTAGACACTCCCAGAAGAGGCGAGGATTATGACGTACAGGGAGTGAAGGTGATGTAGTCAAATTTTCAAGCTCCTTTGCTCTCTGTATACCCTTTTTTTGAAGACCACTTCCTGATTTCAGTTCTTTAAATAAACCTTCAATGAGGAAGCCTGGAGAGCACCTTTGTTGACTCACCCTCTTAAAGCGGGGGTTCACCCAAAAAAAAAATCTAAGATTACATCCAGCATACGAACGACATGTAAAGTATGCTGGTATTTTTTTTTTTTCTCCGTACATACCGTGTAATTATTTTCGCCCAGGCTTCCGGGTTCTGATTACTGCGGGACTGGGCGTTCCTATTGAAAGCTTAGCTGATTGACGTCTGGTGAAAATCTTCCAATGTCACATTAAACCAGTTGGCGCGTCACCAGTTTTCCGTAAATGGCCGACCTGCGAGTCGGCGCTATATGGCGCCTGCGCAGTCAGCTCTACACGGCGGGCGCAGGCGCCGTATAGCCCCGACTCGCATGTCGGCTATTTACGGAAAACTGGTGACGCGCGGTGTATGCGACATAGGAAGATTTTCACCAGACGTCAATCAGCTAAGCTTTCAATAGGAACGCCCAGTTCCGCAGTAATCAGAACCCGGAAGCCTGGGCGAAAATAACAATTACACGGTATGTACAGAGAAAAAAAAAAAACTGCATACTTTAGATCAGGGGTCTCCAAACATTCTAAACAAAGGGCCGGTTTATTGTCCTTCAGACTCTTGGAGGGCCGTACTTTGGCCAGTGGGAGTGAAAACTTTCCTGGCATCAGTGGGAGTAAACATCTGGTATTAGGGGGAGGAATAGTGCCCCATTGCTGGTATCATAGGGAGGTGTCAGTGGGAGAAATGGTGCTCCATTGTCAGTGTCAGATGGCAGAATAGTGTCTCGTCTCATTGGGAGGGATAGTGCTCCAAGGGTCTGATAAAGGCAAGCAAAGGGCCGCATCCGGCCCTCGGGCCGCAGTTTGGAGACCACTGCTTTAGATGAATGACTTGTATAGCGCTACACATGCGAACTGAATCGCCTCTGGGCGCTATTCCAGCCAGTGTCTGCTTGGCTGGTGCGGTCATTTTACCCCGTAGGATCACGACACGCTAGGGACACAGTCATACACACAGATATATATATATATATATATATATATATATATATATATATATATATATATATATATATATATAATATATACTGAGACAATTTTGGACAAGATCCAGTTTACCTACCAGCATGTCTTTGAAATGTGGGAGGAAACCGGAGTTCCCGGAGGAAACCTACGCAGACACAGGGAGAACATGCAAACTCCAGGCAGATGGTGTCGTGGTCGGGATTCGAACCAGCGACCCTTTTGCTGCTAGGCGAAAGTGCTACTCACTACACCACTGTGCTGCCATTAGTATGCTGGATGTAATCTTAGAAAAAAAAATTTGGGTGAACCTCCACTTTAAATATACTAGTTTCTTGGCCATTATGTTGATCCAATGGCTTTTGAGTAAGCTACTTCCTCGACAAGGTATGCAGATTAGGAATGCTGACTTAATTCTAAATTTACTAATGTGTTGGTGTCTTAAAGCATGAAACCAGACAACCAAATGTGGTTCAAATGATTCTGTATACTCTGCTCTTGGTTGTCTATTCCTCCTTCGGGGGAGAAGTAATGGTAAGGAAAAGGGGGCCATGTGAACAGCTCTTTAAATTACATTTGGTTAACTTGTCTGTCCTTTTTTTTTTTTTTTTTCTTTCTGCAGAGTGGATAGTAGAAGATGTGGTCACCCCATTGCCCCAACAAGACCCATCCAGCAAGGCAGAGGTAAACTACTGGTTTGTGAAGAGGGTGGCAACAAACAACCACAATGACAGGTCCTCCCATTCCCCTCGTGGTCAGGATCAGCAGTCGTCTCACACCAACCCATCTGTAAAAGAGCACCGTACTAAGCAAATAACTCCTAGAGACTTGCGCTTCATTTGCCCCGTGTGTCCAGAAACATTTGAGGGTGTTTCAGAATTCTTTGAGCATCAGAAAATCCATGACAATGTTTGTCCAGAATGTGGGGAACAGTTTTCCGATAAGTCGTCACTTGAAGGGCATCTGTTACTGCACCTGGAAGACAACATACGCATATGTGAGGAGTGCGGTCAGTGTTTTGGCACGCAGACAGAGTTGGATACCCACATGAGGACCCACAAAGGAGATAAGCAATGGCCGTGCAACCAGTGCGGCAAATGCCTTTACTCCAAGTCTGGTCTCGACAGGCACCGGCTCATCCATATACGAGATAGACTTGTACCTTGTCCGCAGTGCGGCAAATGTTTTGCCAAACAGTCAAACTTCGAAATGCACTTGCGTCTCCACGCTGGTGAAGAGCTGTACCCGTGTACTCTGTGCGAAAAACTCTTCCCCTCAAAAGCTGCATGTGAAAGGCACATCAGAGCCCACACCATGGAGCGCCCCCACGCCTGCCCAGAATGTGGCAAGAGGTTCCTGTATAACGGCTGTCTGATTAAACACATGCGCGTTCATACAGGGGAAAAACCGTTCGTCTGCAATCTATGTGGGAGACGGTTTGCCCAAAGCTCGAGTCTTAACAGCCACCGGCGGCTACATGAGGATGAAAAGCCTTTTGTTTGTAAGGCATGTCAGAAGTGCTTTAGCAAGAAATTCAATTTTGAGATGCACATGAAAATTCATGCCAAGGAAAGGCTGATCGAGCAATTGGCTCGACTGAAATGTGACAGTGGTGATAAGACCCTGGCCCTTTCTGGGGAGGCGGATAATTCTAAACCCGCTAATGATGCTCTGTTTACTGAGAAGACTGCTATGGACATCAAGGTGCCGAACGTTGGTGTTTCTGCCAGTGAAAGCACTAGTAGAGATGTTGGCAAGATTCCCGTTTTAGATATCTTGCTTGGGGGTAGGCCCACCAGAGATATCGTGTTAGACAAAACTCCAGTTAACGATGCCTCCCTTAAGTCTAAAGATGTCACTCTTAATGACGTATCTTTAAGAGATGCTACTGGTGCACCACCCATTAAAGAATCCTTGTTGGGTGAGGGCTTTATAAGAGATGGTTTATTAGGCAACAAACCAGATACAAATGTCTCGTTAAGTAATGCATCCATAAGCTATATTTTACCTAGCGACAGGCCCAGAACAGGTGTCTCCTTGAATGAAAACGTATCTATAGATGTCTCTCTTAGTGAGTCATCTATGACCGATGAATCATTTGACGAGATGTCCGCCGACGATGACCTCCTAAACGAGGAGCCGTGGAAATCAAAGCCAGAGGAACGTCCGCACATCTGTGCTGAGTGCGGGAAGAGCTTCCTCTCCAGCGGCTGCCTGGTCAAGCACATACGGACCCACACGGGAGAGAAGCCTTTCGGCTGCCCGGACTGTGGAAAACATTTTGCACAGAGGTCTACGCTCAACTGCCACATTAAAATTCACACAGGCGAACGCCCCTTTTTGTGCCCGCTATGCGGCAAAGGTTTCACTAGCCAGTCCCACGTTTCCCGCCACCAGGCAGTTCACCGGGCAGGCCAATTCTCATGTAACGGGTGCGGGAAAGAGTTTACAGTGAAGTCTTATTTGTTAAAGCACCAAAGGAGGACAAACTGTGCTAAAAAACTCTGACTTTCACCTTTTACCTTTCTTTTCTTTTTTAAATATAGTTTACTTTTGTTAATATCTGTGTTTTCTGTTTTTTATTCAATGAACCATTTTCAAAATGTTTTTGCCTATTTATCTATGGACCGATTCGGTGCCTGGTTTAACGATTAAAATGTAATGTGTTCAGGTGCTGAAGATTACAACGTATGACCTTTACTGTAGCCATTCCCTTTCCAACGTTGCTTCCTGCATGTCAGTGGGTGGGCAGGTATCAGTTTTGCTATCATTGAATGAATGAATGAATTAATGAATGACTTGTATAGTGCTACACATGCAAAGTGAATCGCCTCTAGGCGCTTTTTGCAGCCAGTGTTTTCCTGGCTGGTGCGGTCATTTACCCCGTAGGATCTCATCACGATTGGGACACAGTCGTGTGTATGTGTATGTATGTGTGTGTGTATATATATATATATATATATATATATATATATATATATATATATATATATACTGGGCCAATTTGAACAGGATCCAATGAACTTACCAGCATGTCTTTGGAGTGAGGCATTAAACTTTAAAGTGGTAGCAAAGGCTCAAGATTTTATTTGTGCCTTATGTGTGCAGCAGCTCACCTGAGCCCCATCAGGATCCAGCAATGTGCATGAGAGCCTCGGCTCCCCGGGGCCTATCCCTCCTCCATTGGCTGAGGCAGGAGCTAATGGCTTCCACTACTGTAAATCAGCCAGTTAGCCAAAGAGGAGAGAGGGATATGGCAGTCACGGTTCTGTATCTGAATGGACTCGGGAGCGAGCCTGCCCACAGCAATCTGCTTGCTTTTGGGGGCACTTGGGAGCAGACGGGGAATGTGAAAAGAGGAGGATTGGGCTGCTTTGTGCAAACAGAACAAACGCAGAGCAGATAAGTATAAAATATGTAAAAAAAACACTTTAAAGGCCTGTTTCACATGGGCTACACCTTCTATAAGAGCAGTGTGAACAGCAAGCTTTGTTGAAGCTTTCAAAGTACCATTCAGCTCCAGTTTGTAAATGTAAACACAGATGCTCATGGGAGTGTTGATTGCCACTTTAACCACTTAAGGACCGCCTCCTGCACATTTACGTCGGCAGAATGGCACGGCTGGGCACATTTACGTCCTGTACTAGTACCCGGTCGTGGGCGTGCTCCCGCGACCCGGTCCGAAGCTGCGGGACCCGCGGACCCGATCGCCGCTGGAGTCCCGCGATCGTTCCCCGGAGCTGAAGAACGGGGAGAGCCGTGTGTAAACACGGCTTCTTCGTTCTTCACTGTGGAGGCGGCGGCATCGATCGTGTGATTCCTTTTTATAGGGGGACACAATCAATGATGTTACACCTACAGCCACACCCCCCTACAGTTGTAAACACACATGAGGTCACACATAACCCCATCAGCGCCCCTGTGGTTAACTCCCAAACTGTAACTGTCATTTTCACAATAAACCATGCATTTTAAATGCATTTTTTGCTGTGAAAATGACAATGGTCCCAAAAATGTGTCAAAATTGTCCGAAGTGTCCGCCATAATGTCGCAGTCACGAAAAAAATTGCTGGTCGCCGCCATTAGTAGTAAATTTTTTTTTTTTATAAAAATGCAATAAAACTATCCTCTATTTTGTAAACGCTATAAATTTTGCGCAAACCAACCAATAAACGCTTATTGCGTTTTTTTTGTTTTACCAAAAATAGGTAGAATACGTATCGGCCTAAACTGAGGAAAAAAAATATTTTTTATATATTTTTGGGGGATATTTATTATAGCAAAAAGTAAATAATATTGCATTTTTTTCCAAAATTGTCGCTCTATTTTTGTTTATAGCGCAAAAAATAAAAACCGCAGAGGTGATCAAATACCACCAAAAGAAAGCTCTATTTGTGGGAAAAAAAGGACGCCAATTTTGTTTGGGAGCCACGTCGCACGACCGTGCAATTGTCTGTTAAAGCGACGCAGTGCCGAATCGCAAAAAGGGGTATTTTGGTCCGGGTCTTGAGTGGTTAAGCAAGCTGCTAGCAGGCTTTAGCACTTCTTGAAAGCCTTCTGAAGCCTATTAGCAGCTTGCTTAACCACTTCTTGCCCGTCATATAGCAAATTGACGTCCGGAAAGTGGTTCTGTTGTCCTGACTGGGCATCATATGATGTCCAGCGGGATAAGCCACGTGCAGCGATCGGTGGCAGTCTGACACACCACATCTCCAATCGAGGTAAAGTGCCTATGACTTGGGCTCTTTACCATGTGATCAACTGTGTCCAACCACAGCTGATCACAGTAGCCATGTATCGGCTTTTCCTCCACTTATGCTGACAGGTGCGAGTAGAGGAGAGTCAATCGCCTGCTCCCCTGATGGGGGGGGGGGGGGGGGTCTGCGCAGATTATTGGAGCAGCACACCTATGACCACCAGGTAAGATCATTAGAGTCCATCAGGGATGCCAATCAGTGGCCATTAGGGATGAAAACGTACTTATTTATAACGTTTTGTAACAGAAACAAGCTTTTTTTTCTTTTTTTCTAAATTTGCGCAAAAAATAAACCCAGTGGTGACCAAATACCACCAAAAGAAAGCTCTATTTGTGTGTGTGTGTGGGGGGGGGGGGGGGGTGCTAAAATATTTTGTTTGGGTACAGCGTTGCATGACCGCGCAATTGTCATTCAAGATGTGATAGCGCTGAAAGCTGATAATTTGTCTGGGCAGGAAGGTGTATAAGTGCCCTGTATTTAGTTGGTTAATGTGGCAATCCGCACTCCCGTAAGGATCGGTTTTCAACATTTACAAACTGGAGCTTAATGGTAGTTTAAAAGCTTGCTGAAAGCTCTGCAAGTGCTCTGTCAAAGCTTGCTGTTCACACTGCTTGTATACAAGCTGCAGCCCGTGTGACTTTTTGCGCTGTATGTCGAGGACAGACCTAGGATAGACTCACTCTAAAAGTGTCACTAAACCCACATCATTAAAAACTATCAAATTGTGTATTAAATGTTGTTAATACTCACTCAGTCAGTATGGAGTTATTTTCTGTATTTAAAAAAAAAAAAATGATTAATTTTGCTGTTCTCTATCGCCACCTTCTGTCCATGTCCCCACTGCATTTGGGTGTTTTACAGAGCAGTGTTGGCAGCTACTGCACATGCTCAGTTTTTAGTGTATTTTTACCCTTCGCTTTTTCTCCCTATTGCCTCTGGGGGAATCTAGGATGGTAAAGGACCTGGGGGTCCTAGTAGATGATAGGCTCAACAATGGCATGCAATGACAAGCTGCTGCTAACAAAGCAAACAGAATATTGGCATACATTAAAAAGGGGATCAATTCCAGAGATTCTCCCGCTCTACAAGACTGGTCCAGCCGCACCTGGAGTATGGGCACCAGTCCTCAGGAAGGATTTACTGGAAATGGAGAGAGTACAAGAAGGGCAACAAAGCTAATAAAGGGAGAATAAAGGCCTAATTTAATGTGCATCAATCGTAGGGTGATACTACGGATGCACCAGTAGTAAGTGTGCCAACGCCCCGATAATGTGGAATTGGACTAAGAACTAGTATGTTGGACCATCCTTCAACAGCCATGGGGGGAGGGGGGCCTGGCGGTGCCCAATTTTTCTAAATATTTCTTGGCCGGCCAGTTGACGGTAGCACACCGTTGGCTGACTTTTGCTCCGGATGATGCTGCGGTGTCGCTGGAAGCTGCCTGCGTGGGCTCCTATGAGGCACTCTCCCGGTTAGTCTACAGGGGCCCGAGGGCCCCGTACCCCTTAACGCCTTCCATGAGGTCAGTGATCAGAGCATGGGTCGTGGCGCAAGCATTAAGACCCACTGATCGTGCTACCTTCTCCCCTCACGCGCCCCTATGGAGAAACCCCAACTTGGTCCACTTTTTGGACTACCCGGACCTGGTGGTATGGACGGCCTATGGGATTAAGACCTTAAGCCACGTTGTAGTGAATGGTACCCTGAGGAAGTTTGATGACTTGAAAACGCGATATGACCTACCTAATACCCATTTTTTTAGATACCTACAATTGCGCCATGCGTTTCAGGCCCAGTTCGGAGGGAATCCTTTGGTTCTGGAGTCTGGGGACCTGGAATCACTGGCTCGTAGTGAACCACTTCCCAAGGAGGTATCCAGCCTCTATAAAGACCTTTTCCCCGAGACCACCGGGTTGCTGTCGCCTTGTAGGCGTGCTTGGGACTCGGTGACCACGGGATTGGACAGGGACGACTGGGATGATGTCTGGGGGGCGGCTTTCCAGGCCTTAAGCCCCATACACACTATCAGTTTTCCTGCTGGTTTTCTCTTCAGGTTTACCAAAACCATGTAGTACAAGGACCTGCCTGATTGCATTCAAATTGAAACTCTTAAGGTTTGACCTCATATTAGATGGTTTTGGTAAACCTGAAGAGAAAACCATCAGGAAAACTGGTAGTGTGTATGGAGCCTTAGTCTCTACAAGAGGTGCAAAAGAGATGGGGGTGGTGGCGCTGACTGTTATATACCCTGTGTGACCAGGGTGTGAACCTGTAAGCAATCCTAATGCTAAATAGCAAGGATCAACAGGTTAAGTGAATAGCCAGACTGGATACTCAGTGGTGTAGTAGTGCTAAATATACACTAGATGGCGGTATATGGATAATACCTAAATATGGTAGTAAAATGTGATCAAAATGTGACCAGTGGTATTGTGTTAAACCATAAACAATAATAATTCAGGTAAATACATAGACTCTTCAGTGACATACAGATCTATGCATATTATACACTGTGAACATGATACTACCATCCACAGCTGGAAACAAAAACGTGTACCAGATCAGTGATCAATCAGGTGTGCATTCATCTGGTAATGTGATCAAAGAAATGTATATAAAAAATAATAATCTTTCCAATTTAGTAACTCTAGAGTGTAAAAAATAAACAGCAGCAGATATAAAGTTCATTCGGTGGGTGTCATCTTGGTGACTTGCTAGGTGAACAGACAAAATAATTTGAGTGCAGTCGCTGTGGCTCCGGTGCTCCCCCTCATGTATCCCCACTCACCAGAGTTGAACACCCCTGCAGGGGTAACAGGCGTAGGTAGGGATTTCCACCAGATACTCCTCAGCTCGGATCTCCAGGCACTCAATTCTCCCAACGTTCCCTTTAGATTCCACCACGGGGCAAAAAATATAAAGACGGCTGTCTCTATATACCTCCGGAGAAAAAAAGGACAGGGGCTCCCATAGTGTAGTAGTTTTAAAAGGTAGCACTCAGGCTTAAGTTTATTGGCTATGCCAGCACGAAATACAGGTACCAAGAGTACAGGGGTTCAAATATAGTGGAAAAAATATGTCAAATGAAATCAAATAAGATAAAATAAAAAGTCCAGGCTGGTTGGATTTGCCAGCCGTTAGGGTATTAAAAGCAAACAAAAATTAAATTAAAAACTGCTGTGCCAGCAGTGTCCCACTATGCACTTGTAAGCCGGTACTTGTAACAGAGCTGGTTGAGCGGCGTGCGCTCCAGATGCGTCCCAGCTCGTCTCCCGGAAGTGCGTGGGGGTATGCGTGTATCCGCTTGACGATCGTTTCGTCCAATCACGTCTTCTGAAGCGGGTACACGCCTACCTCTTCCTCCAGTTTATATAAGAGACGTCAGCGTGTAACCTCCCGCCCACTTAAGGCATCAACCAATCGGGATTTTATTGCAGGGCTCCCTCCGAATCAGTGGGTTAGCTGAAAGCATTCAATTCCCTTGGGATGTGTTACGGTTACCGCGGACTGAACAATATAACATATTAGGATCTTATAAACACTTCATTAATGTGATTTTATCACCTCTTGCGATTCATACAAAAAACAATGCTTAGACAGGGAAAGCCTCATATATACATATATATATGGAGTGTTAGTAGTGAAAAGTAATAATAATGATAAAAATCAAAATCAAAACAAGGCTGACATTATGTCCGTGCAGGAGAAATGTTGGGGGTATGTTAATAATATAGTGGATAAGATGGTTCGGAGATGCCTCATTCTGTCCATAATAATTAATAAAACATATATTATAAAAAATGGGTATAGGAGTCCAAGATCTCTCAGATGAATATAGGAAAAATATTTTAGGAGAAATGCAATGTAAATAAAATCAAGGATGGAATAAGTAAAGTCACCACCTAGGCTGGTAGGTGATGGTACCATAACTCATAATATTTTCTAATATATGGGTATAGGTGTAGAGGTAGAACAGTATCGAGAGTATGGTGGACATTCCCATACTATATAGGTATATAGGTCCTACAGAGAAGGAGGGGGGCACAAATGGCACCATATAGGTGGTCCATCAATTAGCATATACACCAGAGGTTATAATGGTCCAATCTAGATAAGCATTTGCCACCACTCCATAAGTACACGTCCTGTCACTCCCCAATACGGGGGTATCGGGGGGTAATAACTCTAATTAGGAGTTCAGTGGGTGGTATACCTCCCTATATGGAAAGTCATTTCTCTTATCATAGCTAGGGGATGTGGGTTGGTATGTGGAGTTGGCAGGTGGCCTATGTACCACTATATGCTGAATATAGAGCAATGGACAGTAATATTAGTAGAGAGCCTAACATCAGTGTGGGGTAAGATCCCCAGTGTCACGGATTAGCCAGGAAGCAGTTCAGATCTATGTCCTTATTAAGGCCATGGGGCACTAGAGTGCCTAATCTATAAATCCAGCTTGTCTCATTCTGTGAGATCGCAACTGTTTTATTACCCCCCCTCCAGTCGTCCTTGACAAGATCGATGCCATAGAAGATGAGCCCCGATGGGTCCTTCTGATGGTATTCCTCGAAGTGACGTGATAGATTGTGTTTAGGGTAGGCACTTTTTATTCTGCTGATATGTTCCTGAATCCTAATCTTTAGGGGTCGGGTAGTTCTACCGACATATTGCAAGTGACACGGACACTCAATGACATATGTGACGTGTGTAGTATTGCAAGTTATTAACTCTTTGATTTTATATTCTTTGAAATCGAAGCGTGATTTGAAGCTAGTTTTTCTTCTTGGCTGCTTCTTGCTAACCCGGCATGCTAGGCATTTTTGACATTTATAGAAGCCTTTCAGCTCTGGGCATAATCTGACAGGTTGCGGTGGATCAATAACATTGTGTACCAGATGTTGTCTTAACGATGGAGCCCGTCTGTAAATGAATGTTGGTTTTTTACCTAATATGCTGGTTAAAATTTGGTCTTCTTGAAGAATGGGCCAGTATTTTTTGATGATGTGTTCCAGGTCTCTATACTGAGAGTTGAACCCTGTGATAAAGGCCACATCTGTCATCTTTTGTCTCTTCTTGGCCTTGGGTTCCAGCATTAGGTTCCTATTCATATTCCGCACTTCTTCCTTTTGTCTGGTCAGCTGTTCAGTGTTATATCCTTTTTCTACAAACCTTTTTATTATCACGTCTGCTTGTGTTTCAAAGTCTGAGATTAAATTGCAATTTCTACGGAGTCGCATCATCTGTCCTTTTGGAATATTTGCTTTCCATCTTGGATGGTGACAGCTGGTAGATGGTATATAGCCATTGCGGTCGGTAGATTTGAAGAACGTTTTTGTGTGTAGTTTGGAGCCATATTTGAAGATTAGTAAATCTAGATATTCAATACAGTCTTGGTCACATTTACCAGTAAATGTGAGTCCATATCTATTATCATTAAGGTTTAACAGGAATTTATTAAAGGTGTCTGTTGTTCCGTCCCATAGGATAATGAGATCATCGATGTATCTTCTATACATTTTAATCTGGGGGATATTTTGTCCATACACGTATTCCTCTTCCCAGCAGTCCATTAGTAGGTTGGCGACACTGGGGGCATACCGAGCCCCCATAGCAACCCCTTTTGTTTGCACATAATATTTCTTCTGATACCAAAAATAATTGCACTCCATTGCCATTTGGAGGCCTTCAATGATGAAATTAATTTGTTCTTGCTTGAGTGCAGTTTTTTCGTGTAGGGCTTTTTCTACCCCCATCAATCCATCTACTTGTGAGATGCTGGTGTAGAGTGAATTTACATCGATGGTGGCCAGTAGCAAGCTTTCTGCCCCATCTATATGCTGTAATTCATTAATTAGTTGGCAACTGTCGCGGAGGTATGATTTGCCCTTTTTAACGATGGGATTAAGAAAGGTGTCCAGGTACTCTCCTAATCTAGAGAAAATGGAGTTGATTCCACTGATTATGGGTCTCCCAGGTGGTTTCTCTAGCCTCTTGTGTATTTTTGGGGTATAGTACAGTACCGGTGTTTTGGTTGATTTGGACACTAGATATTCCGCCTCGCTCTTATTCAGTATCCCTAGAATGGTTCCTTTGTTCACAAACTTCTCAAGTCTTTTGGTAAATTGTATTTTGGGGTTGCTTTTCAGTTTTTTATATGTACCCTCAACATTGAGTAGATTTTGCATCTCTTCCTCATAATCAACTTTGTTGAGGATAACCAACCCCCCCCCTTTGTCCGCTGGTCTGATGATTACTTCGTTTCTCTCTCCTATGGCTTTGATGTTCTCCCACACTTTTTTATTTTTTGTTTTCGATTTCTTCTGAAGTTTCCTAAGGTCACTTTCTACCATCTTCTTAAACGCCCCTATACACTGATTGCCTGGTATGATAGGATTGAATGTTGAGTTGTTCCTAAGTTCTGTTTGGACATATTCTGATTGTATAGCTCTCTCTTCGTCAGTACTATTATGGAAATATTTTCGTAAATTGAGTTTTCTCAGAAATTTTTGCAGATCAATGTAAGCTTCAAATTGATCGATAGTTTTCTCTGGCGCATATTTCAGGCCCAAGTCTAATATCTGCATTTCTTCTCTGGATAACTGTACATCACTAAGGTTAAAAATGCCTTTACCTATTGGTGTCTTGGGCGTTTTCTTCTGCCCCCCTCGGCACCCTCTCCTGGTCCTTCTCTTTGGTTTGGTTCTACTTCCCTGTCTTGATACTGGGATCTGTTCCATGGGTTGGAGTGTGTTCCATAATCTTGGTATCCTTGATTTGCCTGATGTTCCCCTCTTCCTGGTGGTCTTCCATGGGTATCCCCTCGGTTGCCATTCCTCCCCCTCCAATTGGGGTTCACATATCCTGTTCGTGGCCTCCAGCGTCCCGGTGGTCTGGTATTTGGGCCGCCCCTGTGAAAACCCCTATTTTCCCTTGTTCCTCTCCCTTGGGAAAGGTGATCGTCACGGGGGTGGTAGTCTCCTGAATAATTTCTATTTCGACTATGTGACCTCCATCTTGGTGGATTTGGGCTTCTATAGTTTTCAGTTTCCTGATACCGTACTCTTCTATTGTCCGGTCTGCCCTGCTGTCTTCTCGGGGTGTGTGTCCTTGCCTGTATCGGTTCCCTTGTATTGGAGGGTAGTTCTTGACTATTGTGGTAACTAGATGTAGCACCGTCATTACCAGTTAGCAATGTTAGTTCACCTTCATCTATGAGGGTATCATCTAACCCTTCTATTGGTTCTTCCATTGAAGCCTGCCATTTGTACACTTGCATGTTTTTGTAATCCAATACGTCTCTTTTGTATTTCTTTTGTTTCTTGGTTTGAATTTCAGTATCATATTTCTTAATTAGGTCCTGCAATTCTCTTGTTTTATCAAGGTAGTCTTGCTGACTAGAGAATGGTGTCAACAATGATTGTATTTCTGTAATGCATTTCTCAATACCTTTGAGTTTAAATTTCCGTCTTTTAACGATCCTAAGTAAGAGTTCATTCTCACTTGTATTGAAGAAGCTATACCACTCATTCATGAGTGCTATATCTTCTATATTGTCATTTGGGTGTACATCCCAACGTAGCCTCCTAGGTGTCATTTTTTCTTTTATATAGGTCTCTAGCGTTGCAATATCCCACCACACTCGTAACTGTTTTTCCATCGTGTGTCTTAATTGTTTCATCAATCCTTGCATGTCCTGCCTATTGATGACTTCTTCCTGGCTGAAAATACCACCAACATCTATATTTCTGCTACTCATGTAGTCAAATAGTGCCATAGCAGCAGGTAAAAGACCACACCAAAGGTGCGGTCCGTAAGAAAAGAGAAAAAGAGGGTGTTGCCTGCGCGTATGTAAAGTAGGTATGAGGAAGGAAAAGAAAAGTGTAACAGACTGCAGCCCCCCCTAAAAAATGTTGTCCAAAGAAAACATAAATAGTATAGGTGCAAAAGAGATGGGGGTGGTGGCGCTGACTGTTATATACCCTGTGTGACCAGGGTGTGAACCTGTAAGCAATCCTAATGCTAAATAGCAAGGATCAACAGGTTAAGTGAATAGCCAGACTGGATACTCAGTGGTGTAGTAGTGCTAAATATACACTAGATGGCGGTATATGGATAATACCTAAATATGGTAGTAAAATGTGATCAAAATGTGACCAGTGGTATTGTGTTAAACCATAAACAATAATAATTCAGGTAAATACATAGACTCTTCAGTGACATACAGATCTATGCATATTATACACTGTGAACATGATACTACCATCCACAGCTGGAAACAAAAACGTGTACCAGATCAGTGATCAATCAGGTGTGCATTCATCTGGTAATGTGATCAAAGAAATGTATATAAAAAATAATAATCTTTCCAATTTAGTAACTCTAGAGTGTAAAAAATAAACAGCAGCAGATATAAAGTTCATTCGGTGGGTGTCATCTTGGTGACTTGCTAGGTGAACAGACAAAATAATTTGAGTGCAGTCGCTGTGGCTCCGGTGCTCCCCCTCATGTATCCCCACTCACCAGAGTTGAACACCCCTGCAGGGGTAACAGGCGTAGGTAGGGATTTCCACCAGATACTCCTCAGCTCGGATCTCCAGGCACTCAATTCTCCCAACGTTCCCTTTAGATTCCACCACGGGGCAAAAAATATAAAGACGGCTGTCTCTATATACCTCCGGAGAAAAAAAGGACAGGGGCTCCCATAGTGTAGTAGTTTTAAAAGGTAGCACTCAGGCTTAAGTTTATTGGCTATGCCAGCACGAAATACAGGTACCAAGAGTACAGGGGTTCAAATATAGTGGAAAAAATATGTCAAATGAAATCAAATAAGATAAAATAAAAAGTCCAGGCTGGTTGGATTTGCCAGCCGTTAGGGTATTAAAAGCAAACAAAAATTAAATTAAAAACTGCTGTGCCAGCAGTGTCCCACTATGCACTTGTAAGCCGGTACTTGTAACAGAGCTGGTTGAGCGGCGTGCGCTCCAGATGCGTCCCAGCTCGTCTCCCGGAAGTGCGTGGGGGTATGCGTGTATCCGCTTGACGATCGTTTCGTCCAATCACGTCTTCTGAAGCGGGTACACGCCTACCTCTTCCTCCAGTTTATATAAGAGACGTCAGCGTGTAACCTCCCGCCCACTTAAGGCATCAACCAATCGGGATTTTATTGCAGGGCTCCCTCCGAATCAGTGGGTTAGCTGAAAGCATTCAATTCCCTTGGGATGTGTTACGGTTACCGCGGACTGAACAATATAACATATTAGGATCTTATAAACACTTCATTAATGTGATTTTATCACCTCTTGCGATTCATACAAAAAACAATGCTTAGACAGGGAAAGCCTCATATATACATATATATATGGAGTGTTAGTAGTGAAAAGTAATAATAATGATAAAAATCAAAATCAAAACAAGGCTGACATTATGTCCGTGCAGGAGAAATGTTGGGGGTATGTTAATAATATAGTGGATAAGATGGTTCGGAGATGCCTCATTCTGTCCATAATAATTAATAAAACATATATTATAAAAAATGGGTATAGGAGTCCAAGATCTCTCAGATGAATATAGGAAAAATATTTTAGGAGAAATGCAATGTAAATAAAATCAAGGATGGAATAAGTAAAGTCACCACCTAGGCTGGTAGGTGATGGTACCATAACTCATAATATTTTCTAATATATGGGTATAGGTGTAGAGGTAGAACAGTATCGAGAGTATGGTGGACATTCCCATACTATATAGGTATATAGGTCCTACAGAGAAGGAGGGGGGCACAAATGGCACCATATAGGTGGTCCATCAATTAGCATATACACCAGAGGTTATAATGGTCCAATCTAGATAAGCATTTGCCACCACTCCATAAGTACACGTCCTGTCACTCCCCAATACGGGGGTATCGGGGGGTAATAACTCTAATTAGGAGTTCAGTGGGTGGTATACCTCCCTATATGGAAAGTCATTTCTCTTATCATAGCTAGGGGATGTGGGTTGGTATGTGGAGTTGGCAGGTGGCCTATGTACCACTATATGCTGAATATAGAGCAATGGACAGTAATATTAGTAGAGAGCCTAACATCAGTGTGGGGTAAGATCCCCAGTGTCACGGATTAGCCAGGAAGCAGTTCAGATCTATGTCCTTATTAAGGCCATGGGGCACTAGAGTGCCTAATCTATAAATCCAGCTTGTCTCATTCTGTGAGATCGCAACTGTTTTATTACCCCCCCTCCAGTCGTCCTTGACAAGATCGATGCCATAGAAGATGAGCCCCGATGGGTCCTTCTGATGGTATTCCTCGAAGTGACGTGATAGATTGTGTTTAGGGTAGGCACTTTTTATTCTGCTGATATGTTCCTGAATCCTAATCTTTAGGGGTCGGGTAGTTCTACCGACATATTGCAAGTGACACGGACACTCAATGACATATGTGACGTGTGTAGTATTGCAAGTTATTAACTCTTTGATTTTATATTCTTTGAAATCGAAGCGTGATTTGAAGCTAGTTTTTCTTCTTGGCTGCTTCTTGCTAACCCGGCATGCTAGGCATTTTTGACATTTATAGAAGCCTTTCAGCTCTGGGCATAATCTGACAGGTTGCGGTGGATCAATAACATTGTGTACCAGATGTTGTCTTAACGATGGAGCCCGTCTGTAAATGAATGTTGGTTTTTTACCTAATATGCTGGTTAAAATTTGGTCTTCTTGAAGAATGGGCCAGTATTTTTTGATGATGTGTTCCAGGTCTCTATACTGAGAGTTGAACCCTGTGATAAAGGCCACATCTGTCATCTTTTGTCTCTTCTTGGCCTTGGGTTCCAGCATTAGGTTCCTATTCATATTCCGCACTTCTTCCTTTTGTCTGGTCAGCTGTTCAGTGTTATATCCTTTTTCTACAAACCTTTTTATTATCACGTCTGCTTGTGTTTCAAAGTCTGAGATTAAATTGCAATTTCTACGGAGTCGCATCATCTGTCCTTTTGGAATATTTGCTTTCCATCTTGGATGGTGACAGCTGGTAGATGGTATATAGCCATTGCGGTCGGTAGATTTGAAGAACGTTTTTGTGTGTAGTTTGGAGCCATATTTGAAGATTAGTAAATCTAGATATTCAATACAGTCTTGGTCACATTTACCAGTAAATGTGAGTCCATATCTATTATCATTAAGGTTTAACAGGAATTTATTAAAGGTGTCTGTTGTTCCGTCCCATAGGATATATGTCTTTATATTTTTTGCCCCGTGGTGGAATCTAAAGGGAACGTTGGGAGAATTGAGTGCCTGGAGATCCGAGCTGAGGAGTATCTGGTGGAAATCCCTACCTACGCCTGTTACCCCTGCAGGGGTGTTCAACTCTGGTGAGTGGGGATACATGAGGGGGAGCACCGGAGCCACAGCGACTGCACTCAAATTATTTTGTCTGTTCACCTAGCAAGTCACCAAGATGACACCCACCGAATGAACTTTATATCTGCTGCTGTTTATTTTTTACACTCTAGAGTTACTAAATTGGAAAGATTATTATTTTTTATATACATTTCTTTGATCACATTACCAGATGAATGCACACCTGATTGATCACTGATCTGGTACACGTTTTTGTTTCCAGCTGTGGATGGTAGTATCATGTTCACAGTGTATAATATGCATAGATCTGTATGTCACTGAAGAGTCTATGTATTTACCTGAATTATTATTGTTTATGGTTTAACACAATACCACTGGTCACATTTTGATCACATTTTACTACCATATTTAGGTATTATCCATATACCGCCATCTAGTGTATATTTAGCACTACTACACCACTGAGTATCCAGTCTGGCTATTCACTTAACCTGTTGATCCTTGCTATTTAGCATTAGGATTGCTTACAGGTTCACACCCTGGTCACACAGGGTATATAACAGTCAGCGCCACCACCCCCATCTCTTTTGCACCTATACTATTTATGTTTTCTTTGGACAACATTTTTTAGGGGGGGCTGCAGTCTGTTACACTTTTCTTTTCCTTCCTCATACCTACTTTACATACGCGCAGGCAACACCCTCTTTTTCTCTTAGTCTCTACAAGAGACAGACTTATACACTACAAGTTCCTACATAGGGCGTACCTGACTCCTGCCAGGCTGGCTAGAATGTTCAGGGGTCAGGGATCGGCTTGCTGGCGGTGCTCCATGCCTACTGCCGATTTTATGCATGTTTTTTGGGAATGCCCCCAGATTCAGGCATACTGGCAGGCAGTGGTGGATTGCATCCGGTCGGTCACTACTATTTCAATCCCCATGACTGTGGAGGTGTGCTTGCTACTTTTGGTTGAACCCCTAGCTACGACTAGGGCTATAAGGACTCTTCTCATTCTTGTTCTCTTCTATGCTAAGAAACGAATTATTCTTTCTTGGAAAAGTTCCTCTGCCCCGACGGTGACAGCCTGGAAGGTATTAGTCAACAAAGCCATCCCATTTTACAAAGCCACATACTTGAGTAGAGGGGCATTGACCAAGTTTGATAAGGTGTGGGGGGGTTGGATGGCCTCCACAGATACGGTATCAGACTAAGCTACTTTGATGGAGAAGTTTAGTGCCTAGCAGCTACAGTGGTCGGGGAATCCTGAAGGAGGGAATTGTGGAGAAATATGATCCACACGCATAGGGGTGACAATTCAGGTTTGTGGAGGATCTTGGGGTAAGCTATTGCTATGGATGGGCTCCTTGGGAGAGAACGGGGCCATTCGTCATTTGATTTGGCACTGGAGCTGGGTGTAGGCGGAAGAGTCTCAGGTATATTATGTGGGGGGGATCGGTTGTGCTCTGACCCATATTTCATTTCTATCCATCCTAGCCCGTTCAGCGAACGCTGACGGGGTTCAATGCGAGCATTTCTGTCCCCTCATTCCTCTCCCCCCCCCTTTTTTTTTTTTTTTTTTTTTTTTCTTTCCTTCCCTTCAGTTTTGTCATGTTCGGGTTTTGTACACCGGTCTCTGTGTTTTAACCGGTCAATGTTGGTCACATATGTGGCCTGTTATTGTATACGTGTTTTGAAAACTTAATAAAAAATAATTTTACAAAAAGAACTAGTAAGTTGGGCTTTAAAGGCACACGGTACAAGTGGTATGAAAAACTAGAAAAGGTTTTTATTATTGATATAGAAATATCATAAAAGCAGTTATAGGTATAAAATCATTAAATTAATAACTGGTTCCACACACAAGGTTCACAATCATTGTATGATTCTAACATAAAGAGCTTCAAAAATAGAAAGCAAAATCATAAAGTGGGTTATATCACAAGCGACCCGGTGGTTTATCCAGAGGAACAGGAGGGCTTGCTCGACATTGTTCCTCTGGATAAACATTGTCATTGTTTTCTGTATATGTTTTATTAGAATGAGATATCTATTCTCCTGAGGAAGCGCTAATTCCAAAGCGCGCAACATGTCGAGCAAGCCCTCCTGTTCCTCTGGATAAACCACCGGGTCACTTGTGATATAACCCACTTTATGATTTTGCTTTCTATTTTTGAAGCTCTTTATGTTAGAATCATACAATGAATGTGAACCTTGTGTGTGGAACCAGTTATTTAACCACTTACGGACCCCCCACTGTATATATACGTCCTCTTTTTAAACATGGATATCTCAGTAACGGCAGCAGCTGCTGCCACAACTGAGATATCCATGTTTTCAGCTGGCGGCCGTGTAAACGATAACGGCGGTCTCCGCGGCGGATTCGCCGCGAGATCGCCGTTATCGGTGGCGGGAGAGGGGCCCCCCCCCCTCCCGCCGCTTTTCCGCGCCCTCCGCCGCTTACCGGAGCCGTCGGTAGCGGCGGAGGAGATCCGATGCTGCCGCCTTGTGTGTGAGGACTTGAGTGAGGGCAAGATGGCCCCCACCCGTCCTCATAGCTCTGCTGGGCGGAAGTGACGTCAAAATGTCAGTCCCGCCCAGCCTCTTAAAGAGACAATTTTTTTTCTGTCATTTTTTTAAATTACAAATTTTCCTTTTTTTTTTTTTGCATTTAAGCCTAAATATGAGATCTGAGGTCTTTTTGACCCCAGATCTCATATTTAAGAGGACCTGTCATGCTTTTTTCTATTACAAGGGATGTTTACATTCCTTGTAATAGGAATAAAAGTGATCATTTTTTTTTTTTTTTATATTTTAGTGTAAAAAATAATAAAATCAATAAAATTAAATAAGAAAACAAAAAAAATGTTTTTTTAAAGCGCCCCGTCCTGACGAGCTCGCGCGCAGAAGCGAACGCATACGCAAGTAGCGCCCGCATATGAAAACGGTGTTCAAATCACACAAGTGAGGTATCGCCGCGATCGTTAGAGCGAGAGCAATAATTATAGCCCTAGAGCTACTCTGTAGCTCAAAAAATGCAACTTATAGAATTTTTTAAACGTCGCCTATCTAGATTTTTAAGGGTAAAAGTTTGACGCCATGCCACGAGCGGGCGCAATTTTAAAGCGTGACATGTTGGGTATCATTTTACTCGGCGTAACATTATCTTTCACAATATATAAAAAAATTGGGCCAAATTTATTGTTGTCTTATTTTTTAATTCAAAAAAGTGAATTTTTTCAAAAAAAAGTGCGCTTGTAAGACTGCTGCGCAAATACGGTGTGACAAAAAGTATTGCAATGACCGCCATTTTATTCTCTAGGGTGTTAGAAAAAAAAATATATATAATGTTTGGGGGTTTTAAGTAATTTTCTAGCAGAAAAAAATGTTTTAGTCTTGCAAACACCAAATCTGAAAAACACCTGAGGTCTTTAAGTGGTTAATTTAATTTCATTTTGTGATTTTATACCTATAACTGCTTTTTATGATATTTCTATATCAATAATAAAAACCTTTTCTAGTTTTTCATACCACTTGTACCGTGTGCCTTTAAAGCCCAACTTACTAGTTCTTAGTCTAAAGCCAATAAAGGGTCTGGAGGATATTGGTTATGAGGAAAGGTTGCGAACACTAAACGTATTCTCTCTGGAGAAGAGACGCTTGAGAGGGGATATGATTTCATTTTACAAATACCGCACTGGTTACCCCACAATAGGGATAAGACTTTTTTGCGGAAGGGACATTAACAAGACACGTGGCCACTCACTGAAATTGGAAGAAAAGAGGTTTAACCTTAAACTACGTAGAGGGTTCTTTACTGTAAGAGCGGCAAGGATGTGTAATTCCCTTCCACAGGTGGTGGTCTCGGTGGGGGACATCGATTAGTTTAAAAAAACTGTTGGATAAGCACCTGAACGACCAAAACCTACAGGGATATAAAATGTAATGCTGACATAGAAGTGTCTTTTTTCAATCTTATCTACTATGTAACATACATCTGAGCAGCCCATATGACACACAGTCACACATGTGGGTGTATACATATACATGGTGGTAAATGACAGCCCACTCCCTCTCTCCTCTTTTTATGCCCACTAACGAGCTAAACACCATGGGGTCGGGATGTTACATGTAGATTAATAGATGCTTCACCTCCCTCTTATTCTAAGACCCAGGCTGAAGATCCATGACAGTCCACCCACACCATGTTGTTCCCAAAAAATAAGATTTAATTTCAAATATAATATACAGTGTTTTTGTATGACAATATAAAACAGTTTGATAGTAATTATTTTTTACTCTGTAGCCGAAAAGCTGTGTTTGTATTTTTTATTTTTTTTTAACATGTGACCAGCAGCAGAGGACTAGAAGCTCCTCCAGCTTATGTTTCCCTTAAGACAGTCTGGGAATGATCTGGGTCATGTGACGGCTGTATCGATTGGGGGGGTGGGGGGGACACTTGGATGAGGTTTGTTTTTGTTTTGTTTTTTTGTTTTTACTACGTCTATACTGGACCTATTCTCGCAGTCTTCTCCTACAGGTAAAATTCATCATTTTTTTTTGCTAGAAAATTACTCATAACCCCCAAATATTTTTTATTTTATATAAAATATATACATATATATATATATCTCAGAGACCCTAGGGAATAAAATGACGGTTGTTGGAACATTTTAAGCCACACATAATTTCAAACACATTTTGTTTGGGGAAGATGAACTGTTTCATGAAATAAAAATAAAAACCCTAATATTAGCTCAATTTGTTTTGTATAATGTAAAATATGATGTTACGCTAATTAAATAGATAAATAACATGTCACACTTTAAAATTGTGCACGCTCGTGGAATGGCGCCAAACTTCAGTACTTTAAAATTCCTTAAGAATTTTACAGGTTATCAGTTTAGAGTTGGAGGAAGTCTTGGGCTGGAAGTGTTGCTCTCGCTCGAACGTTTGCGGCAAACGTGTGGTTTGAATGTCGTTTACGTATCTGGGTGTAACGTACGTATGTGTTCGCTTTTTGGGGCGGGGGCACTTTTATTTTTTTTATCGCTTTAAAGCCCATTACAAGTAATTTAAACATCCCTTGTAATAGGAATAGAGCATGACTGATCCTCTTTATGGAGTCTATAAGACCCCACATCTCTCCTATCTAAATAGATATCTATCTATCTATCTATCTATCTATCTATCTATCTATCTATCTATCTATATATATATATATATAATCTCTCGGCCTTTTCAGCCGAGTACACAGCAGTATTTACATCAGCCGGGCCAGATGTGACGTCATAATGTCGAACACAGTCTTCTGGAGACCATCTGGTCTGCGGTATTCTCTACGGTAAACTTCTTCTGCCACCAGCGGATTCCTTCTCCAGTTCACCGATCACACAAGCGAGCCGGTAGAAGAACTGAACAGCCACTAATATTGTTTTTATGGTGCTGGGAATCGCTGGCAGGCATCATTCAGTTATCTCCACTGAAATTCCGCAACGTCATGACGGTCTTGGGCTGGAAGTGGTAAATAATTACAGTACCAATAATTGGTGCCATCATCCATATACAGAAATGTAAACTTAAACCATGTGTGAGCTTGGTATCATTTAAACATTATTCAAAAAATATTGCAGTAAGCCATAACCAGGGCTCAAGTCCTGCGGGAACGCGTGGGAACGGAGTCCCTGCACTTTTTTCACAGCAGGAACGCAGTTCCCTTTGCAGGACTAGAGCAGCCGAGCTGCCCAAGCCAATCCTTCACTAAGCGGCGATGCTCAGCTCGAGTCACTGTCAGGGGCAGGGGAACCTTAGTAATCCTTTATGTTACTGGCCGCTTCCTGTATATGGATTCATTGGGTAGTGTGCGGGTATTCCGTCACTTCCTTGATGCCGCAATGTCTCCTGGAAGCTTTTGTCATTGTTCCCAGGAGACATTGCGGAGACCTCCGCAATATCTCCTGGGAACAATGACAAAAGCTCCCAGGAGACATTGCGGCATTGAGGAAGTGACGAAATACCTGCACACTACCCGATGAATCCATATACAGGAAGTGGCCAGTAACATAAAGGATTACTAAGGTACAGTGGATCGAAAAAAACAAAAAAACAAACATGCTGTTTAGTAATTATGCATATGAGCGTATCATTTTTAATTTTTTTTTGGTGGGAGAGTGGATCTTGGGTGGGAGTTCCCACACTTTTTTTTCCCCAGGACTTGACCCCTGGCCATAACGCCTCCTTCCTGAAAAATCTAAAATATATCTGCTTGCCGACCAGCGCAGGACTATATATGTCGACAGCATGGCACGGACAGGCAGAAGGACGTAGATATACGTCCCCTTTAAGAAGCCGGCATTGTGGACACGCACACGGTGAGGAAGAAGGGGGAAATGTTGATGTAAACAAGCATTTCCCCAGTCTTCCTAGTGACAGGACGGTGTACACAGCTTTCTGTAATTGGAAGCGGTGATCAGTGTCGTGTCATACACAGCCCATCCCTCCTACAGTTAGAACACATCCCTAGGCACACTTAACCCCTTCACCGCCACCTAGTGGTTAATCCCTTCACTGCCAGTATAATTTTCACAGTAATCGGTGCATTTTTATAGTACTGATCGCTGTAAAAATGACTGGTCCCAAAAATGTGTCAAAAGTGTCCAATGTGTCCGCCATAAAGTTGCAGTCACGATAAAAATCACAGATCGCTGCCATTACTAATATAAAAAAAAAAAATGATAAAATGCTCTAATTCTATCCCCTATTTTATCAATATACGCTTATTAATTATTTTTTTCAAAAATATGTAGAAGAATACGCATCGGCCTAAACTGAGGGGGACTTTTTTTTTATATATATATATATATAATTTTTTTTTTGGGGGGGGGGGGGGGTTTATAGAAAAATATATAAAAAAAAAAATTTTTTTTTTTTCAAACTTGTCGCTCAATTATTGTTTATAACGCAAATAATAAAAACCGCAGAGGTGATCAAATACCACCTATTTGTGGAAAAAAAAGGAAGTCAATTTTGTTTGGGAGCCAAATTACACAACCGCACAATTGTCAGTTAAAGTGACGCAGTGCCGAATCGCAAAAAAGTGGCCTGGTCTTCAGCAAAATTGTCCGGGGGTTCTTATGTGGGTATATATAATCTGTGTGTGTGTGTGTGTGTGTGTGTATATATATATATACATTTTTTTTTTCTCTTTCTGAAGACCTCACAGCATCCTGTCCTAGTACTTTTCTTAGGAGCCCTTGTCGCTGATGCAAGCAGTGGGCTGAGTCTTGGGAGGAATTGTCTGTGGTCTGGAGGAGAGGGGGTGTTGTCATTGTATTTGAATGTGGACCAGTCTAGATATTGTGATGCTGAGCCTCAATTTTTTTTTTCAAAAGAACGGAAATCCAGTGACTAAAAGGAGCAGGCCAGAGATAGTCCGGCTGGGGAGCAACAGTACTATAGATCAGTGGTGGTCAACATGACAATTATAGGGGGGGGGGCTTCAAGTGCAACCACCCCCTGACCGCACTTCAGATATAGGAGGCCAAAACAACGTTATTCCATAAAATCCAAGAAAAATTACAAGACCTCACAATACATATGGAGAGCAGCAGGGTTGACGCGTTTCACAAAAAACTTTGCTTAGTGATAACCTTGGTTACACCTGTAAGTTTAACTCTTAAAGGGGTTGTAAACCTTCGTGTTTTTTCACCTTGCACTGTGGGCACAATCCCGCGCCACTCTCCGCTTCTTCTCGGCTCTTCATTGGATAGATTGATAGCAGCGCAGCCATTGGCTCTCGCTGCCGTCAATCAAATCCAATGACGTGGGGGCCGCGTCATACACTCGGCAGCTATGGACGCCGCGTGTATGACACGGGAGTGTGCCCGCAAGGTAGCCCCCTCGGGAGAGAGCTTCCCAGAGGGGATTATCTATTGCAGAGAGAGCCACCTGGGGACCCCATGACAGGAGGATCGGGGTCACTCTGCAAAACGAACAGCACAGTGGAGGTAAGAGACTTGTTTGTTATTTTTAAAAAAAAAAGTGAACCTTTTTTAGTGCCACTTTAATGGCTAAGTGCAGCTGAATAATTAAACTGCTATAGACAAACACTCAATTCATGATGTAAATGTGCACCCATAGACACAAGAGAAAAGCATGACTGCACAAAAAAATATAAACACAGTCTATAAAAATAGAAAACTTTTAGATTGTGTTTATAGTTTTTTGTGCAGTTTGTTTGTGCTTTTCTCTTTTTGTCTATGGGTGCACATGTACAATATGTAACATAGGTGCACGACTTTCTGGTATATATCATCTTTATTACTAGTGTGTACCCATATACCTACTTGGGATTAAGGATGAGCTCTGGTGTGTTCGCACAGCTCATGTGCAGAGCCCGCCAGGAAGTTGGCACTGTGCTAATCGCAGGCAGTGAGACATTGTCCCAATGTGTGGCTGCAGAGATTGGGAAATGTCTCACTGCCTGTGATTAGCGCGCAGTGCAGTGCCGACTTCTTGGCGGGCTCTGCACGTGAGCTGTGCGAACATGCCGGAGCTCATCCTTGGGATTTTTAGTCAAGTTCTATGAAATTGCATGTGTGTAATAAATAAATAGATATAGATATAGATATAGATATAGATATAGATATAGATATATATATAGATATATAGATATATATATATATATATATATATATATATATATATATATATATATATATATATATATATATATATATATATATATATATATATATATATATATATATATATATATATATATATATATATATATATATATATAGTATTTGCTGGCGTATAAGACTACCTTTTACACTTAAAAAAATGGCAAAAAAGCAGGGGTCGTCTTATACGCCGGGTCAGATGCTTGGATGCCTGCTGGATGTGCAGTAATACTGTATGTGGCTTTGGCTACATACAGTATATACTGCTTAGTCAATCCTGTTGAGCAACGTATTCAAATGAATACAGAGCCTGCTCGATTGGAGTAACAACCTCTGCCAATCTGAGCAGGCTACATACAGTAGCCTGCTCGGATTGACTTTGAGAGTCAGAGAAGCGTGGGCTGATGTTACAGCCTCTGCCAATCAAAGCAGGCTTTGTATTCATTAATATAATACATTGCTCGCTGTGATTGGCTCCAGCAAGAATGAAGAAGAATATGGCTCCAGAAGGAAGAAATATGAAGCGTTGGAAGCCTCAGAAGGGGGGTCATCTTATACAGTGAGTATAGGCAAAAAATCTTAAACTGTAAAATTAGGGGGTCATCTTATACGCCCAGTCGCCTTATACACCGGCAAATACTATATATATATATATATATATATATATATATATATATATATATATATATATATATATATATAATTTTTTTTCTACTTAAGAGTTAAACTAGAGGTGCAACTAAGGTTATGACTAAGCAGGTTTTTTTTGTGAAACTTGTCAACCCTACTGCTGTCTGTCTGTCTTGTGATGTTTTGAATTTTTTCTTGTATCCTTATTTTTTTTTTTTTTTTGTAATAGTGTTTTTTTTTTGTCCTTTTTATATCTGGAGTACGGTCATCTACTCTCTTTATGTTGTATGTTATGTTCAGACCGTGGACTGGACCAGCACCCAGTCATTAGAGGGAGGATTACTTCACCTGGAGCAGTGTTGCCTCTCCCTATTTTGTGCATGGGTTGCAACTGTTGCAGACTTTTTTTTGATCACAAACTTGAGTAATTAGGCGTTCTCTATTCGGCATCTGAGAGAATCCCAGGATTAAATCGGCAGAAAGCACACAAGCGACTCGAAGATCAAATAATAGTGTCTATATAAAGAAGGCTGAATAACTTGGGAACTTCATGGGAAGAAGGTAAGATACGCGAGTAATGTTCCACTAATCATTTAGAAGAACCTTTTTTAGGGCTAGTTTAACCCAACACTGAAAACTAGCCATGAAAAGGTGATGTCCGCGCTACATGCGAGACTCCCCCCCTCCCTACGGAGGGGCGTGCGACTAGAAGAATTAAACCCCTACTCCCCTCTCCCCTCTTTCCCTATCTCTGACCGCCTTCTTCTTCTCCCTCTCCTTCTTCCTAGCTACACCTCTACTCTGTTCCTCTAACCTTGACCTTTTTACATGACCCCCACCTGGGGGTCCTCCTGTATAAAAAGAAAAAGTTGGGGCCGGTTGCGCGGTCCGGGCATGTTGTTATGATGTTTACCACAGGCTGGGGTGCTCCTCCTCCCCTTCCCTGGGGGCCGCCGCGGGCTGTTGGCGCGGGGCGGCCTTCGGGCCTTCCCCCGGGGACGCGGGCCCTTACCGGCGCTGGCGGCCCGCGGTGGGCTTCCGAGGGGAAGGTAGCACTGTTTCTAATGCAATGTGTTCTGTTGATGTGTGATTCTATGCATTGCGTGCACTGTGTGTACTACTGTGTTTTTTGCTTGTCGGCCCGCGCGGCCTTGTCCCTGTTTTACAAATAAAAAAATTAAAAAAAGAAAAGGTGATGTCCTCTGAGAGCCAACTCCCCCAGCAAGGTATAATTTCCAATCTGCCCTTCCTTACTATGTCCCCACTGCATGACTCTAGCTTAGAGAAGCTCCAGTGTTTGAGCTTACCTGAATGAAATCGCTGCTCCCCTACATGAGTATTTGTGCCTTGCTAATGGTGGCTTATGCCCAAGCACTGTCGCATTGGGGTGGCACATGCTTCCTGATCTCCAAAAGCCTTAGTCCATTAGAGTGATGCAGTGGGCAGGTGGCGAGAGCGCGGATCGTTGACTTGGTTTGTGAGTGTTGACCTGCAAGACTAGCAGAATTCAAGCTAAATAGGCCTGCAGTACCTCATTTGGCCTGAGGTACAGGGCACAGAAGCCGAGCAGAGCCAAAAATAGGCCTGCAGTACCTCATTTGGCCTGAGCTACGGGGGCGCAAGAGCAGCTGAACATTGGTCTGCAGTATCTCATTTGGCCTTAGGTACGGGGGTGTAGGAAACGAGCCAAAGTGTCCTCGTGCCTTTTTGCCCATTTTCTACACTTTCTGGCACCCCTCCACCTCTGGCCGCATACGGTATTGCATCCCATTGAAGTCAATGCGGAACTAATTATTTTTGTTTCCATTGACTTCAATGGGAAAACTCGCTTTGATATGAGAGTAGTTTGGATTACGAGCATACTCCTGGAACAGACTATGCTCGTAATCCGAGGTTCAACTGTACTTTGCTGGGAGGGTGGACTTTCAGGAGACACTATTATTCTACTCTGGCTCTCTTTAAATGGGATCTGTAATGGTTTTATTTCCTAAGCTTTTAAAGTGGTTGTAAACCCTTCCATATATCCAGTGAAGTGAATGGCTTCAGGTGATGCACAAAGATTAGCCATTTCATGTCTTTACAAATTTCTGCTTTTCTCTGTAGAAGACAGCCTGGTGTTTTAAGACCCTGTGGATAAACTATTAATTCTCCCTCTGTGGCCTTGGCTTGCCCTGCAACCTGCCATTGCTGCCATGTCCATCTGCCAGACCCTAGGTGTCTGATCTATAGATATGTCCTGGATTTATCCTTATGGATCCCTCTGCCTTCCAAAAACCGGGGCTTGTGCCCCTACTCTACTGCATTGATGGGTGGCAGATTTTGTTTGTTTAAAATCCAGAATGAGTAACCTTTCTGTAGAGGTGGAGAACACTTTGGCTCAGATGTAGGTCTGCAGAACATCAGTGCAAAAATTGCCTTTTGCATATTCCCTTTATAAGGAGTACCTCCTGTGTCAAGTTCCTTTGACACCTTTAGCAAGGATTTCATCCCGCGGGGGAAAAAATAAGCATGCTTTTGCACCACAAAAGGCTAAGGCTCCGACTGGAATGGTCTACCTCAAAGGTTAAGAAAAGTTCCTGTTTCTGCCAGGCATCTTAGCCCAAGATAAAACTCGAACTTGGTTCCACCATATATCATGTAGCCTCAAAGATTCTAAACGCACAAGCAAGTCCTTGTAGTGAGGGGACACCCCCACTTATCAGAGAGGGCACACCCCCACTTATCAGAGTAGGGTGGAAATCTGTGGCCTTTGTCGCCACCTGGTCCCAGGACATTTCAGGCATTTGAGTACAGAAAGTGGTATTTGGAGGCTACTAGCTAGAATTTCAGTCTCTGCCCTGCTCCACTGTCAAGCCTTCCAAAATCCACCTCCACACTGCTCTGGTGCTGATCCTCTTGCAAGGAGTCGCAACCAATGAGCCTTTAAAAGGAGTAGTTCCAGGTTTTCTTCTCCAAACCTGTTTTCAGTTACTAAAGCAAAAGGGGAATTTGCTCCATTCTGGACTTTTTCAACACCTTCCTTCAGGTACAGAAACTGCATGGAATCTTCAAGGTCAGTCATTGTTTCCTTTCATCCTGGGCACTTTCTGGCATTTCCATAGTGAGATACCTGGGCTGACTCCTACAGAGGGAACGGTCAGCACAGAATCGGTCAATGTCTAACTGCTCAAACTCTGCAGAGGTTTAGGTGGATTTTGAAAAAAAGGTCAGCATTAGGGTTGTATCGGTACCGATACCAAGCATTTCCCCAAGTACTCGGGGAGGGGGGAAATGCTCAGATGCTTCACTTCTCCCAGTTAGGGATGATCGGTGCGGTGGGGGGGGGGGGGGGTTACAAGCACCGTTCTCCCTGTATAGATTTCAATAAAGCTTGACGGCTTCTCCCCGGACCCTCTCCCCCCCCCCCTTTCAGCTGCTTTAGTGAAATCTATACAGCGGTGATCGGTGCTTGTAACTCCTCCCAAAGCCGCTGACTGTCCCTGTATCCTCCTCGGTCCCCCCATCTGTGCTGCGTGTCCCCCTCCGTTCTGCTGCTCTCCACCTCTGCGCTCGGTGTCGCCCGCTTTTCCTCTGCTCTCTAGCTCCGCGTCTCCCTCTTATCTTCCGCTGTCCCCCTCTGTGCTCCGTGTCACCCTCCATATCCTCCTCTGTCCTCGATCTGTCAGGATGGAGAGCGGAGGTAGGGGCTGCTAATCCCAGCTCCGACCTTTTCCGAATAAACAGAGTCCAGTGATCACTGACTCTGTCCATTCATATAACTGAAACATCATAACCTGTGCTTAAGATGCTTCAGTTTATGAATGGAGAGGAGCCTCTGTCTTCTGTCCATTCATTTTCAGTGCAGCTGAGAAAGGGACTGGGGAATCTGTGTCCTTGGTCCCTTTCTCTGTCTAAAAGGGGAGATGTCAGAGGTCTGTTAAGACTGATATCTCAACAAAGCCCCCCCAACAGGGCTAACAAAAAAATTGCAATAAATAATACAAATTTAATTGTAAAAAATTAAAATGAACACCCCCCCCCCCCTCCCCCAAAAAAAAAAAAAAAGGTATTGTAAAAACACTTAACAAAACATTGTAAATAAGACAAATTGTAAAAAAAAAAAAAAATACTGACGCGTGTGCCACTGCCACATGACATAAAAAAGCATCGTTAATCGGTATCGGCAAGTATCGATACTTGTACTCGGTCTTAAAAAAGTGGTATCGGGACAACCCTAGTCAGCACTGAAATGGACTCGTCACTTGGAGTATCTAGGCCTTCTCCTAGATACTGCTCTTCCCACAGGACAATCTCTTCAAACTCTCCGCTCCCATGCTTGGAAACCATAGTCCAGAAGCTGACCAATGCTCAACATTTACATGATGGTTTAGGGCTTAACCGCTTCCAGACCGCCGCATGTACATATACGTCGGCAGAATGGCATGTACAGGCACATTGGCGTACCTGTACGTCCCTGCCTAGATGTGGGTCGGGGGTCCGATCGGGACCCCCCCGCTACATGTGGCGGTCGGATTCCCGCGGGGAGCGATCCGGGACGACGGCGCGGCTATTCGTTTATAGCCGCTCCGTCGCGATCGCTCCCCGGGGCTGAAGAACGGGGAGAGCCGTATGTAAACACGGCTTCCCCGTGCTTCACTATGGCGCTGCATCGATCGAGTGATCCCTTTTATAGGGAGACTCGATCGATAACGTCAGTCCTACAGCCACACCCCCCTACAGTTGTAAACGCACACTAGGTGAACCCTAACTCCTATAGCGCCCCCTGTGGTTAACTCCCAAACTGCAACTGTCATTTTCACAATAAGCAATGCAATTTAAATGTATTTTTTGCTGTGAAAATGACAAAAGTCCCAAAAATGTGTCAAAATTGTCCGAAGTGTCCGCCATAATGTCGCAGTTACGAAAAAAAACGCTGATCGCCGCCATTAGTAGTAAAAAAAAAAAATTAATAAAAATGCAATAAAACTATCCCCTATTTTGTAAACGCTATAAATTTTGCACAAACCAATCGATAAACGCTTATTGCGATTTTTTTTTTTTTTTTTTACCAAAAATAGGTAGAATAAGTATCGGCCTAAACTGAGGGGAAAAAAAAAATGTATATATGTTTTTGGGGGATATTTATTATAGCAAAAAGTAAAAAATATTGCATTTTTTTCAAAATTGTCGCTCTATTTTTGTTTATAGCGCAAAAAATAAAAACCGCAGAGGTGATCAAATACCACCAAAAGAAATCTCTCTTTGTGGGGAAAAAAGGACGCCAATTTTGTTTGCCACGTCGCACGACCGCGCAATTGTCTGTTAAAGCGACGCAGTGCCGAATTGTAAAAACCCCTTGGGTCATTTAGCAGCATATTGGTCCGGTCCTTAAGTGGTTAAAGTAGAAGGAAATGCATCGCAATAACCCACCAGTTTAATGTTGCTCCCAATTGGCTCTGATCCGCCCTGTATACATACATTTTTAATTGTTTTGTAAATGCTGTTTTCGTTTTTCAATGCGGTCATCTGACTGCAAAGCTCTATTGCTCTGTAAAGCAGAGGGTCCAACAGCAAGTGCTGAGTATCAAGGAGCTGTGACATCACCCCACCAGAGTACATAGCTGCCAGGGACACCAAAGTGTGATCGGGTGGGTGACAAGTTCTCGCCCAACAGCCATAGAGAGATGGGAGTACGCTGGCATGCCAAAGCTTTGTGGTCATGTGACTGCATCGAAAAATGTAAAAGAGAAACCGTATTCAAGTAGTGATTTATTAAAAAACATATACTGGGAAGATCAGAGCTAAGGAGGAGCAACATTTTACTGGCGCGTTATTGTGATTCCTTTACTCTCATTTTAACGTAGCCTTTTTCACAGCAGGTCCATATATTTTGTTTCCATTCCTAGACAGTTGTACCTCCCCAATATTTTAGCAGTATGACTCATTTCTGGACCATTGCATATGCCTGATGCCCAAAGCTGGGCTTGCTGTGACCAGGCGGCTCTTGAGTTCTGCCCTGGAGTTGGGGAAATCTTTCCTCCCGCTGGTTTGGAAGGTTCCTACAACAGATACCAGCCTGTCTGTTTGGGGAGTAGTCCTGGACACCTTTTTTAGGCAGACTGAATTTGGTCCCTGGAGGAAGCTTGTATCCTGATCAACATTGTGAAACTTGGAGCAATTCAGGTATCGCTTCAATGCTGGATCTCTCAAATGCAAGGTGATCCAACTAGTATTTAGTAGCATTGCATCAACCATCAGGTTGCTCAATGAAGCCAACCAGAGTCTGTCTTAGGCAGAACTTCACATTCCAGCCCTGTCTGCTGTGTTTTTTCCAGTTGTGGAAAATTGACAAGTGGACTTCCTTGGTTGTCACCAGCTGAACCCAGAACAGCCTTTCAGCCCAAAGTGTTTCAAAATCTCTGTAGCAGATGCCAGATATTGATCTCCTGGTTTCCATTTGTTCCCATGTTCAGGGATCTTCTAGCCTTCACAGTGCATGCTTTGATGTTTCTGTGGATCTGTTTAACCTGATCCACACCTTTCCTGAACTGGCCTAAGTGGAAATAGTTCTCAGACCCAGTCAGGCCCCGTACACACGACAGAGATTCTCGGCAGAATTCGCCGAGAAACTCGGTCAAAACCCGGATTCTGCCGAGAATCTCTGTCGTCTGTACAGTTTTGGCTCGATGGAGCCGCCGAGGAACTCGACGAGAAAATAGAGAACATGTTCTCTATTTTCTCGTTGTCCGCGTTCTTCTATGGGAGAAGCCGGCCCGCCGAGCTCCTCGGCGGCTTCATCCCAAAACTCGACGAGGAACTCGACGTGCCAAGCACGTCGAGTTCCTCTGTCGTGTGTACGGGGCCTCAGGCTCCTGAAAGACTCGCCATGGGCTCTCCTGGAATGTGCTATCCCAAGGATCAGTTTACTTTCCCTTTTCTCAGTAACTGGCGTTAACGGGCTGGCTGTTGAAGCTAAGGTTTTGAGGGATTTGAACCCATCTGATTCCTTTATGCTCCTGAAAGGTGACTTCTCTATCCTTGCATTTAGAAAGCATATTTATTATGGTGCAAAGCAGTAGTCTCCAAACTGCGGCCCTGGGGCCGGATGTGCCCCCTTGCCTGCCTTTATCCGGCCCTTGGGTCACTACTTCCAAAGGTACAAGACACGATTCTGCCAACTGATACCAGCAATAGGACACTATTCCTTCTACTGATACTAATGATGGAGCATTATTGCTTTCAAATGATACCGATGAGGCATTATTCCTCCCCTCCCAATGATACCAATAAAGGGGCACTATTCCCCTCCCCTCCCAATGATTCCAATTAATCCAATGACGGGGCACTTTTCCTGCCAATGATGGGGTACTGCTTCTCCTCCAATACCAATTATGGCGATGTTTATTCCCACTGATGCCAAGAACATTTCCACTACCACTGGCCATAGTCCGGCCCCCCTAAAGTCTGAAGGTCAATAAACTGGCCCTTTGTTTAGAAAGTTTGGAGACCCCTGGTGCAAAGCAAGGAATTATGATTCCAGAAGGTACTCTGAGTGATGACTCCTGTCTTTTTTACAGCCCTGCCTGGATCAATATCTGGTCTCGAGGCCAGTGAGTGAGTGAGAAACTTGTAAAGCGCAACACATGCAAACTGAACCGCCTCTGGGCGCTGTATCCATTTCATGGGTAAGGAACCCCTTGACCTCAGAAGAGATGGGTTTTATTTTTTCTCCTGAAGGTCAAGTGGTCCGACTCCGGATGGTGGTTGGTAGTGCATTCCACAGCCGAGGTCCCTGGACTGCAAATCTTCGATCTCCTTTTGGACTTGTATCTGGCTTTGGGTATGTGGAGTAGGTTTTGATTGGTGGATCGCAGAATGCGATTGGGGTTATGGGCTTTTATTTTTTCGCATAGATATTGGGGGGCGTTGCCTTGAATACACTTATGTATTAGGCAGAGTGCCTTGAAAGTGATTCTGTCTTTTACTGGCAACCAATGAAGGGATCTCAGTGAAGGTGAGATTGATTCCCATGTTTTTTTTCCTGTCACTAGTCGAGCGTCCGTATTTTGAACGACTTGCAGACGAGTGATTTGGTATTTGGGGAGTCCTAGATAGAGGGCATTTGCGTAGTCGAGTCTGGAATTGATGATTGTTCCCAACACCACTGCAATGTCCTCTTTCGGGATAAAGGGCGTGAGTCTGCGTAGTAGGCGCAGCAGATGGTGGGATCCGCTGACTACTGACCCTATTTGTGCATCCATTGTCATGTAGGTATCGAAAATGACTCCGAGACTTTTGACTTTGGTGCTTAGTTTTACCTAGAATGGCTGGGGGAGTCCATGTTGACACGGGTGATTTTTCCGGTTAGCGTGAAACAGGAGAAGTTCTGTTTTTGAACCGTTGAGTTTAAGATAACTGTTTGTCATCCAGTTATCTATTAGAGTGAGGCATTTCTCTAGTCCAAGAGAATGATCCTTTTTGTTGCAGATGCGAAAATAGTTGTGTGTCGTCTGCATAGGAGTGGTAAAGTAACTTCTGGTTACTGATGATTTCAAAGAGGGGCCGAAGATAGATATTGAACAGTACGGGCGACAAGGGAGATCCCTGAGGGACTCCGCATGATACCGTACGTTTTTCAGAAGTGATTATCGTCGAGGGTCATTTCTCTGCCCCTGCAATTCTTTCAAAGACCACTTGCCTCAGTCCTTGCACACATTGGAGGAAATTTACTAAAACTTGAGCACACAGAATCTGGTGCAGCTGTGCATCGTACCCAATCAACGTCTAACTTCAGCTTGTTCAGTTAAGCTTTGACCAATAAAACCTGGAAGCTGGTTTTTATGCAGAGCTGCACCAAATTTTGTGTGCATCAGTTTTAGTAAATCTTCCCTATTGTTCCCCTGCTATGTTCCACAGTGAACCAGTGGGACCCCAACCAAGTGCTATTGACTCTTCAGAAAAGCCTTTTGAACTTGTATGTTGCGGCCTTATCCTGCATAGAAACCATTGCTTCAAAGAGATAAGGTTGTCTTGGGGTTTAAAGTGGTTGTAAAGGTTTTGTTTTTTATTTTCTAAATAGGTTCCTTTAACCACTTCCTGCCGGCCGTACGACTTTGTACGACCGCAGTGTGGATCCAGTCTATATACCCCCTCCAGCCACTGGGGGGGGCACGCGAGCCCCGCCGCATAACTGAAATGCTGATGCGCGTGCCTGGCGGCCGCGATGTCCGCCAGGCACCCGCGATCGGCGGTTACACAGATAAGGACGTAGATCTGTGTGTGTAAACACACAGATCCACGTCCTGTCAGGGAGAGAGGAGACCGATGCTGTGTCCCTTGTACATAGGGACACAGATCGGTCACCTCCCCCAGTCAGTCCCCTCCTCCTACAGTTGGAACATTCATTAGGCTACACATTTAACCCCTTCCTCGCCCCCTAGTGTTAACCCCTTCCCTGCCAGTCACATTTATACAGTAATTGGTGCATATATATAGCACTGATCGCTGTATAAATGTGAATGGTGCCAAAAATGTGTCAAGTGTTCGCCATAATGTCGCAGATCCCCTCCATTACTAATAAAAAAAAAAATTCTGTCCCCTATTTTTTAGGCGCTATAACTTTTGCGCAAACCAGTCGCTTATTGACATTTTTTTTATATGTATGTGTGCCCAGTAAGCAAGTGGTTAACCTAGTGCAATGTTGGTTCACTTCCCTTTTCCTTCGATTTCCCTTCTAAATGCTTTTTTTCTTTGTCTGAATATCTCACTTCCTGTTCCTCCTCAGTAAGCTTGCCCCCATCATCCGAGCCGTTCTGGCTGAGGGTTAGTCAGCATGCTCGCCCCCTCCCTTGGGACTACATCCCTGTGGGGAGACACTGTGTTCACAAGGTGTTTTTTTTTTCCTTTCCCTTAAAGGCTAAGTTCACCTTTTCTTAAAAAAATGTAAAATGCACAACTTTTTGCAGGTTAGAAGCCTGTAAAGCACTGCACCTGCAATATGCAGATCGGGGGTGCAATGCCAGGCTCCTGTCAGTGTAGCTACCTGCTCGTACCTCATATAGGCAGGCAGTTTACTGAATGACATAAAAAAATCAATTGCCTACCTAGAGCGCTCATCAGCTCCCTGGTAGATCATTGAAAACTTCAAGCCGTGAGCCGCAAAAGATGATGGTAGTTGTAGTTCTTCCATTCAGAGTTCTGCACGTATGATTTTTTTATTTTTAATTGTCGCAGTGGGTGCAGGGAGAAGATCTCCGGCCCGCTGTGTGTGGCGGGCTGGAGGGGCTGCTTGTTTCGTAACATATTACACCTAGGAATGTAACCTGTTATGAAAGGTGAGCTTTAATCAGGACACTGTAATCCAATCTCTCTGTCCTGCTCCAGGGCATGCCAGGGAGATATTCCTCCACTGCCTGGATGTTGACGTCTATCTCACAGTTGAAGGTTCTTTTGGAAAAACTGACTTCTTTTTTGTTATTCGTGTGGGTCCCCATAGTGGACAGCCTGCTTTTTGCTTCATACAAACAAAAAATGCAGTGCACAATAGGTAAAATTGTAATGTCACTTTATAGTCTAAATGAACATAAAATAACGGAGGTATAGGCACAGACTAATATATAAAAAGTACAATTGAGTAACAATTGGATGACAATTGAATAACGTGAATGTTATAATGACAGTCCACAATGAGTCCACAGAGACGGTCTTATGATGGAAAGATTAAATGAAAGGGTCACGCTGTGTTAAGATGGCAGGGTGCACACCAGAACAGTAGGCAAATCGTAGTATGGGAAGTTGGTACAATACCTCAGCAAGTGAACTTTTCAAAGTCCAATCTGAAATGCTGTGATGTGATCACAAGGTGGAGTCGGTCATACAGGAGGAGCACTGTACGGCGGGGAGCAGTCCACACCGCCGCAGTGTTTGGAGGTTTGAACCTTGGGGAGGTGCAGGGTAGTCCCAGGTGACTACAGGGAACCAATAGAGGTAGAGTCCCCCTCACCGCCGCGATGTTTAACCACTTGACAACTGGGCACTTAAACCCACTTAATAACCAGACCAATTTTCAGCTTTCGGTGCTCTCACATTTTGAATGACAATAACTCGGTCATACAACACTGTAACCAAATGAAATTTTTGTCCTTTTTTTCCCACAAATAGAGCTTTCTTTTGGTGGTATTTGATCACCTCTGCGGTTTTTATTTTTTTCGCTATAAATGAAAAAAGAACGAAAATTTTGTAAAAAAATGAATTTTTCTTCATTTCTATTATAAAATTTTGCAAAAAATGAATTTTTCTTCATAAATTTGGCCTAAAATGTATACTGCTACATATCTTTGGTTAAAAAAAAAAAATGTGGATATTATTTCGTCTGGGTGAAAGTTATAAGGTCTACAAGCTATGGTACCAATTACTGAAAATTTATCAATTTGATCACATCTGATGTACTGACAGCCTCTCTCATTTCTTGAGACCCTAACATGCCAGAAAAGTACAAATACCCCCTAAATGACCCCTTTTTGGAAAGAAGACATTCCAAGGTATTTAGAAAGAGGCATTGTGAGTTTTTTGAAGTTGTCATTTTTTCCCACAATTCTTTGCAAAATCAAGGTTTTTTTTATTTTTTTTTCCACAAAATTATCATATCAGATTATTTCTCACACACAGCAAATGCATACCACAAATTACACCCCAAAACACATTCTGCTATTCCTCCCGAGTATGGCGATACCACATGTGTGAGACTTTTACACAGCGTGGCCACATACAGAGGCCCGACATGCAGGGAGCACCATCAGGCGTTCTGGAGCACCCAGACCAGTTCTGACATTTCTCTCCTACATGTAAAAATCATCATTTATTTGCTAGAAAATTACATAGAACCCCAAAACATTATATATGCTTTTTTAGCAAAGACCCTAGAGAATACAATGGCGGTCGTTGCAACTTTTTATCGCGCATGGTATTTGCACAGCAATTTTTCGAACGCATTTTTTTGGGAAATAAAACAGTTTTGTGCTTTTTAAAAAAAAAAACATTAAAGTTAGCCCAATGTTTTTGCATAATATGAAAGATGAAGTTACGCCGAGTAAATAGATACGCAACATGTCACCCTTCAATATTGCACACGCTTGTGGAATGGCGTCAAACTTCGCTACTTAAAAATCCCCATAGGTGACGTTTTAAATGTTTTTACTGGTTACATGTTTTTAGTTACAGAGGAGGTCTGGGGCCAAAATGATTGCTCTCGCTCTAACGTTCGCAGCGATACCCCACATGTGTGGTTTGAACACCGTTTTCATATGTGGGCGGGACTTACGTACACATTCGCTTCTGTATACGAGCACGCGGGAACAGGGGCGCTTTAAATATTTATTTTTTATTTGTATTGTTCATTTTACTTTATTTTAGTTTGACACGTTTTTCCCCAAAAATAAATGTTTTGATCACTTTTATTCCAATTACAAGGAATGGAAACATCCCTTGTAATAGGAATATAGCATGACAGGTCCTCTTTACAGTGAGATATGGGGTCAATAAGACCCCACATCTCACCTCTAGGCTGGGAAGCCTGAAAAAAAAACAAGAAAAAAAAACGATCCTGGCTTCGATCGCAGCGGTGAGTCAGAAGAAGCACCGGAGGGCGAAGGGAGTGGGGACGTCCCTTTTTGCCTCCCGTAAGAACGATCAAGAGGCGGAACAGCCGCCATGATCGTTCTTATGGTGTAGAGAATCGCCGGCTGAAAAAAAATATCTGAATGATGCCTGTAGCTGCAGGCATCATTTAGATCAGGGATAAGCAATTAGCGGACCTCCAGATGTTGCCAAACTACAAGTCCCATCATGCCTCTGCCTCTGGGTGTCATGCTTGATGCTGTCAGAGTCTCGCTATGCCTCATGGGACTTGTAGTTTGGCAACAGCTGGAGGTCCGCTAATTGCATATCCCTGATTTAGATATCCCTGCACAAAGTCAAGTACCTCATATGACGTGGGCGGGAAGTGGTTAAAACACATTTTTTTCCCCAGATATGGGTATTGCAGAGTATTGGCCGGGGTATTGCAGAGTATTGGCCGGGGTATTGCAGAGTATTGGCCGGGGTATTGCAGAGTATTGGCCGGGGTATTGCAGAGTATTGGCCGGGGTATTGCAGAGTATTGGCCGGGGTATTGCAAAGTATTGGTGCGGGGGTATTGCAGAGTATTGGTGCGGGGGTATTGCAGAGTATTGGTGCGGGGGTATTGCAGAGTATTGGTGCGGGGGTATTGCAGAGTATTGGTGCGGGGGTATTGCAGAGTATTGGTGCGGGGGTATTGCAGAGTATTGGTGCGGGGGTATTGCAGAGTATTGGTGCGGGGGTATTGCAGAGTATTGGTGCGGGGGTATTGCAGAGTATTGGTGCGGGGGTATTGCAGAGTATTGGTGCGGGGGTATTGCAGAGTATTGGTGCGGGGGGTATTGCAGAGTATTGGTGCGGGGGTATTGCAGAGTATTGGTGCGGGGGGTATTGCAGAGTATTGGTGCGGGGGGTATTGCAGAGTATTGTGCGGGGTGTATTGCAGAGTATTGTGCGGGGTGTATTGCAGAGTATTGTGCGGGGTGTATTGCAGAGTATTGTGCGGGGTGTATTGCAGAGTATTGTGCGGGGGGTATTGCAGAGTATTGTGCGGGGGGTATTGCAGAGTATTGTGCGGGGGGTATTGCAGAGTATTGTGCGGGGGGTATTGCAGAGTATTGCGCGGGGGGTATTGCAGAGTATTGCGCGGGGGGTATTGCAGAGTATTGCGCGGGGGGTATTGCAGAGTATTGCGCGGGGGGTATTGCAGAGTATTGCGCGGGGGGTATTGCAGAGTATTGCGCGGGGGGTATTGCAGAGTATTGCGCGGGGGGTATTGCAGAGTATTGCGTGGGGGGTATTGCAGAGTATTGCGTGGGGGGTATTGCAGAGTATTGCGTGGGGGGTATTGCAGAGTATTGCGTGGGGGGTATTGCAGAGTATTGCGTGGGGGGTATTGCAGAGTATTGCGTGGGGGGTATTGCAGAGTATTGCGTGGGGGGTATTGCAGAGTATTGCGTGGGGGGTATTGCAGAGTATTGCGTGGGGGGTATTGCAGAGTATTGCGTGGGGGGTATTGCAGAGTATTGTGTGGGGGGTATTGCAGAGTATTGCGTGGGGGGTATTGCAGAGTATTGCGTGGGGGGTATTGCAGAGTATTGCGTGGGGGGTATTGCAGAGTATTGCGTGGGGGGTATTGCAGAGTATTGCGTGGGGGGTATTGCAGAGTATTGGGTGGGGGGTATTGCAGAGTATTGCGTGGGGGGTATTGCAGAGTATTGCGTGGGGGGTATTGCAGAGTATTGCGTGGGGGGTATTGCAGAGTATTGCGTGGGGGGTATTGCAGAGTATTGCGTGGGGGGTATTGCAGAGTATTGCGTGGGGGGTATTGCAGAGTATTGCGTGGGGGGTATTGCAGAGTATTGCGTGGGGGGTATTGCAGAGTATTGCGCGGGGGGTATTGCAGAGTATTGCGTGGGGGGTATTGCAGAGTATTGCGTGGGGGGTATTGCAGAGTATTGCGTGGGGGGTATTGCAGAGTATTGCGTGGGGGGTATTGCAGAGTATTGCGTGGGGGGTATTGCAGAGTATTGCGTGGGGGGTATTGCAGAGTATTGCGTGGGGGGTATTGCAGAGTATTGCGTGGGGGGTATTGCAGAGTATTGCGTGGGGGGTATTGCAGAGTATTGCGTGGGGGGTATTGCAGAGTATTGCGTGGGGGGTATTGCAGAGTATTGCGTGGGGGGTATTGCAGAGTATTGCGTGGGGGGTATTGCAGAGTATTGCGCAGGGAAGGCAGAGTATTGCGCAGGGAAGGCAGAGTATTGCGCAGGGAAGGCAGAGTATTGCGCAGGGAAGGCAGAGTATTGCGCAGGGAAGGCAGAGTATTGCGCAGGGAAGGCAGAGTATTGCGCAGGGAAGGCAGAGTATTGCAGGGGTTAATGCAGGGATGGCTGAGCAGGGATGGATGGATGTGTGACTGCAATAGTCACAGATCCATCCCACACTGCTGCTGCCATCCGCGCTCTCCTCTCACACTGTACCGATCGGTACAGCGAGAGGAGGGAGGAACCGGCGTCATCAAATGACGCCGGTTTGTTTACCTGTGATCGCACCGTCATTGGACGGCGCGATCACATGGTAAAAGACCGCTGTTGTCGGTCAGTTACCGTGATCTGTGTAGCGCCGGGTCTCATAGACCCGGCGCGCACAGAATTTTCTGTGTGCGCGCCCGAGGCGGCACGCATTACTGCTTCTGCTGGGCGCCGTTTCAGAACGGCGACCCCCAGTTAAGCAACCACCTTGCCGCCGTTTTTGGACGGCGGCTGGTGGTTAAGTGGTTAAAACGGCGGGGAAGCCCAGACACAGCGCTGTAGGAGTTGACGCAGCCGCGTCAGCTGTTCGGATGGAGGGCGGAACACCCACAGCGTCACTGAAGGGGAGGATGCGGTGTCCGGACGACAACCTCCTTCGGTCACGTGACTGCTGTAGCCAATCAGGAGTGCGGACAGCAAAGGATGTTTAACAAACACGAACGTCACTGTATGGGATAACAGGACGTCGGTTTGGAGATGGAAATGCAATTAGATGCTATAGTGGACATCAGTGGACATCAATAGTAGTTTGGGAAGAGCCGTAACTGACATGTTTCGCGTCACTGACGCTTTGTCAAGGTGCTTTTTGCTTCACCATCTCAAGTGATTTTGGCAGGTCATCTTTCAAACTTAGATTTAAAAGGGGAACTTCTACCAAAGGGGGAAGTTCTACTCTTCCTCCCCCCCCCCACCCCCTTGATCTGCCATATTTGTCACATTTTGTTGATGGGCGGGGGAGTGGGTACCTGTTTTTGAAAGGTACCCGCTCCCACTTATGCTTGGATCGCCTAGGCGACCTAAGCGGAAGTTCTCCTCCAACGCCCTTGCCTGCAGTCTACTGGGACACATCACAGATCCTATACTATTCACAAAACGCAGTGTGCCTTGTGCATACTCGGTGAGCAGCCGTCTGTGAATCTGAAAGGAGTCACAGCCGGCTGCCCAGAGTTAAGATGCCGGGGACTGAAGACCACACAGCGCTGGATCCCTGGGTGGGTGAGTGTCTGTTTATTAAAACTCAGCAGCTACAGTTTTTGTAGCTGCTGACTTTTAATTTTCACAAGCCCAACTGCAGCTCCTCTAAGATGGACCTTCACTTCCTATTATAACTTAATGTAATGTTGCTCTTTACCCCTCCATCTTCCTTTCCTTTTTTTTTTTTTTCTTCTTTTAAGGCTTGAACTTTCACTCTAGGTGAAAAGTTCCAGCGTTCTGGGACACCCACATCCCAGGAGGCTTTGGACACCTCATAGTGGCATGGTATGTCATCAAGGGCTGGCAGAAGACCTAGGAAAGATGGTGGCATGGATCACAGTGTGTGGCAGTGGAGCAACAAAATGCAGCAGACAATGCTGGGTGGGTGAGTACGTTTTCAAAGAACTGGCCAGCAAGGTAAGATGGGATAAAAAAAAAAAAAAAGTTTTTTTGTAAAAAGCAAGGGGGTGTGAAGTTCCTGTTTTTAAAGATAAGTTTTACAAAGTGGATGTTTTTCTGATGCCAGCTTCGGTTAAACGTTTTTTAAGGCCTGGTCCACACCTATGCAGGTTGCAGTTTGCATATTCCATGTGCAGTTTGCATTTTTCAATAGACATTTTTAAACCATTAAAGTCTATGGGACCAAAAAAACAGAAAAGTCCCTGGCCCTTTTCATAAAATGCACAGATGTGAATGGGACCCAAAGGAAGCCATGGTAAATGGACTGTAGTGTGTTTGTGCAAAACTGAAAAATGCATAGGTGAGAACCAGGCCTTGGGCAGTCCTCTTTTGGTAACGCACTTGTTAGCGTGTTATGTGCTGTGCTGCTCATCCCTCAGTTGGACTGCTTTCCAACATTCATTTATACCGGAATGACGCTCCTGTGTCCCTTGTTTGTTTTGTTTTTTACAATAGGGGAAAACATTTTTGCCCGGATTCACGTAGGAGATACGACGGCGTATCTCCAGATAGGCCGTCGTATCTCTGAGTCTGAGGCATCGCATCTTGGCGCCTGATTCAAAGAATCAGATACGCCAGAATTAGTATAAGATACGACCAGCGTAAGTCTCCTACGCCGTCTTATTCTAAATGCATATTTACGCTGGCCGCTAGTGGCGTGTACGCTGATTTACACCTAGAAATATGCAAATCGGCTAGATACGCCAATTCACGAACGTACGCCCGGCCGTCGCATTACAGATATGCCGTTTACGTTAGGCTTTTTCCAGCGTAAAATTACCCCTGCTATGAGGCGTAGATAAGGCGTACCAATGTTAGGTATGGACATCGGGTCAGCGTCAAAGTTTCCATCGATTACGTTGTTTGCATAAGTCGTTCACGAATAGGGCTGGGCGTCATTTACGTTCACGGCAAAAGCATTGGCTTCTTGCGGGCTAATTTGGAGCATGCGCACTGGGATACTTTCACGGACGGCGCTTGCGCCGTTCGTAAAAAGCGTCATTTACGTGAGGTCACAATAAATTTACATAACACACGCCCACATCTTCCACATTTGAATTAGGCGGGCTTACGCCGGCCTATTTACGCTACGCCGCCGCAACTTTGGTTTGTGAATACTGCACTTGCCTGTTAAAGTTGCGGATGCGTAACGTAATTAGGATACGTTACGCCCGCACAAAGATGCGCTCTCCTACGTGAATCCGGGCCTGAATTTTTTTTATTTGCCTTGAAATCCTTTTCTTGGAGTACACGAATAGACACCGATCCCTCCTCTCTGTTCTCATCCATCTACTCCTTCTATTACTTTGCTACACGCTGGCGCATTACAGGAGTTGGAGGGGTTATATCGTGCTGTCTTACATCTTTGACCAGTGTTCTATTTGCTGAAGGCACCAGGCTAACCAATCTACCTGAATTACCGTCATGTGTTCCTTAAAGTGATTTGTAAAGGTTGTGTGTGTGTGTATATATGTATATGTATATATGTGTGTGTATGTGTGTGTGTGTATATATATATATATATATATAAGTTATACTTACCAGCTCTGTGTAATGGATTTGTTCAGATCAGCCCTCTTCTTTTCTTTATCGTACATCACGGGACACAGAGCGGCATTCATTACTATATGGGTTATATGGAGTACCTTCAGGTGTAGACACTGGCAATCTCAAACAGGAAATGCCCCTCCCTATATAACCCCCTCCCATAGGAGGAGTACCTCAGTTTTTACGCCAGTGTCTTAGGTGTTAGTCATGGTTTAGCTTGCCTCCGCATCCTTGGGATTAGGTGAGCTACCGGTTCTGTCCAAAAAAGCCTCAGCGCTAAAGTGGTCAGTAACCGGACCCCAAACCCTTGGGGTATAGCCCATAATGCTTTTCTTTTTAGAGAGCTGGACCCTGGGCCCAGAACTTAGAAACCTTTGGGTACCTAAAGTTTTCTGTTGCCAGGGTGCTATATGGGCCCAGGACAGTGGATCCTTCATAGGAACCCAGGGCCTGAAGGTCTAGACATCCCCACGGAGATGGGGGAAGATTGGGCCTCTTGCTTGGCAAAGTCCTGCGGCATGGAGCAGGTAAGTGAGGGGAAAACTTGCGGAACTTGGTTCTTAGCAGGTTTTTTTCTGGGGGGTCACAGGGGACATGCCTAAAGTTATGCACTGCATCTGGCAAACTAGTCACATATCATAAAGATAGGATGGCTCTCTATGTATTATTCCCCATAAGATGTGACCTCCCTTGTAGTGTTGGAAAAGCATTGAGTGGGGCCTGTGTTATATAAAAATATATGTGTGTGTCAGAGAGCTTTGCTTACCTGCAGGCCTCCAGGCGATGCTCCATTCAGTCTTCCTCCTCAGAGCCTGCAAGCAGGCAAAACGCTGACCTCCTCATGGTTCCAGGCTGCAGTTTGCTGGAACAGAGAGGTCCCTTCCTCCCAAAATCCCCCCCCTCCCCCTGTCGGGAGGGGCATTTCCTGTTTGAGGTTGCTGGGGGGGAAGGGCGGGTCAGTGGCTTAAAGGAAGGGGCGGCCCTTCCTTGTTTGTTCCATCAATACTTTGGAACTGAGGAGAAAGACCAGAGCGGCAGCACGGGGCGCCGAGGACACACAGTGGCCAGAAAGGATATTGCAGTCTTCAGAGGACTGTTTTGTCAAGCCTAGAAATAGGCTGTTTCTTTTCCATCTCATAGTTTTTCTTTGCAATACTACTCAGGGGGACAGAATGTTTTTTCTTTCCTGGATTTGAAACAAAAACGAAAAAAAAAAAAAAAAAAAAAAAGTCATCTAGGGGAGAGGAAGCATTTTTTTATCCCCCAAACAGGTGTTTGGACAATTAACTTTTATAGTTCCAAATACCAATAGGTAGCAGGTGTACCTCGGTATTGTACCATGGTATGCCGCTGTTTTCCCTACAGGGAGCCTTGGGGCCATCGGGATCTGGGGCTGGAGCTGACGCGGGTCAGTCCAACCCTAAGATGGTCACGGAGGAGGTATTACTCACCTCTTTAAAAGAGATGCAGAAAAGCATGGGAAAAATGATATCCGCAGCTATGCGGGGCAGTAAGCGGAATAGATCTCCGTCGCCCGAGCGCGGACCCTCAGAAGAGGAGGTCCTTTCCTCAGGGGAATTGGACGACCTCTTGGACACGGACCAAGTAGGTTCAGGGATCGAAGACCCGGATACAGAGGAGTCTGGGGCAGTCTCCCTGAGGGAGAGCTGGTGGATTCAAGGATTGTCGGACTTGGTCCATAGGACATTCAACTTGCCAGTACCAGATCTCCAGGTATCGACGGTTTCAGCTTTGGGCTCACTGAGGGCGCCTCAAAGCAATGCTGTGTTTCCGATCCATCCTCTATTAGAGGGAATTTTGTTCCAAGATTGGAACAAGCCAGATAAGATCTTCTTACCACCTAAAAGGTTCTCTGTCCTATATCCTATGGAAGAAAATTTTTCCAAAAGATGGGCTACTCCTGCAGTGGACGCAGCCATCTCATGTGTTAACAGATCGTTAACATGCCCTGTAGAAAACATACAGGTGTTCAAGGATCCAGTTGATAAGCGCTTGGAAGCACTACTTAAGAACTCCTTCACTACTGCAGGGGCAGTAGTACAGCCAGCTGTGGCTGCGATTGGGGTCGCTCAAGCATTATCGGATCAATTTAAGCAGATGCTTAAACTTATTCCGGCCCAGCAGGCAGAAAAATTTTCGGATGTCCCTAAGGCCATATGTTTTACGGTAGACGCAATCAAGGATTCTATCCAGCAAGCGTCACGTTTATCGTTATCCCTTATCCATATGAGAAGACTCTTATGGTTAAAAAGCTGGGAGGCTGAGCCCCCATGCAAGAAGCTCCTGGTAGGGTTCCCCTTCCATGGAGGACGACTCTTCGGAGAAGACCTAGATAAATACATTCAGACCATTTCAAACGGCAAGAGTACTCTCTTGCCAACTAAGAAGAAGGTTCAGGGACCTGCGTTTAAACGACAGTATTCCCCTGGGCAGGGGCCCTCTAATGCCAAGCAGTATCGACGGCCTCCTGCAAAAGCAAACTTCGGCTTCAACAGCAGATCACAAGGACAGGCTGTTAGAGGCAAAAGGCAGTGGTTTCGCAAACCAGCAAAACCAGCCCCCAAGCCAACCTTATGAAGGGGCGCCCCCACCCACGAAGGTGGGGGGAAGGCTGCGACTCTTTTCAGAGATTTGGGAAGCCAGCATTCCCGACGAGTGGGTACGGTCTTCCGTGGCCACAGGCTACAAATTAGATTTCCTAAGGTTTCCTCCTCCTCATTTCCAGAAGTCGAGGATTCCAAACGATCCGGAAAAGGGAGCCGTATTAAGATCGGCATTAGATCATCTACTTTCCCAGGAAGTAATAGTAGAGGTACCAGTCCTGGAACAGGGGCTGGGTTTCTACTCCAACCTATTCATCATCCCAAAATCCAATGGAGATGTCAGGCCAATTTTGGACCTAAAGATGGTAAATGCATATCTAAAGATCCGCTCATTTCGGATGGAATCCGTGCGGTCAGCAGCTGCCACACTCCAGAAGGACGACTTCATGGCGTCCATAGACATAAAGGATGCCTACCTTCATGTTCCAATTTATCAGCCACATCAAAGATATCTACGCTTCATGGTGGCTTTGCGTCACTTCCAATTCGTGGCGCTTCCCTTCGGGTTGGCTACGGCCCCCCGGGTGTTCACGAAGGTCCTAGCTCCAATCCTAGCCAAACTAAGGATCCAAGGGGTCACGATCCTAGCATACCTGGACGACCTCCTAGTCATAGATCACTCGTCTCCCGGCTTGGAGCGAGCAGTGGCCCTCACGGTCCAATACCTCGAGAGGTTCGGCTGGGTCCTAAATCGAGAAAAGTCAGCTTTCCAGCCCACAAAGCAGTTGGAATATCTCGGCATGAGATTAGACACAGAACAACAAGGAGTGTTCCTACCTCTGAGGAAGGTAAAAGCCATCAAGGAATTAATCCTACTGGTTCTAAGCAAGAAAGAACCGACTATTCGCCTATGTATGAGGTTACTAGGCAAGATGGTGGCCACATTCGAGGCGGTACCATACGCCCAGAGCCACACTCGCATCCTACAGGCAGCCATCCTGTCAGCATGGAGCAGAAGGCCACAGGCCTTGGATATCCCGTTGCCGCTCTCATCAAGAGTCCGACAAAGTCTGTGTTGGTGGTTAGACCCTCAGAATCTACTGAAGGGGAGGTCTTTCAGCCCAGTGGCTTGGAAGATAGTGACCACAGACGCCAGCCTGACGGGCTGGGGAGCAATTTTGGATGGTTGCACTCGCCAAGGTACTTGGGCAAAGCCAGAGAAGCAGTTGCCCATCAACATCTTGGAGCTCAGAGCTGCTCGACTAGCCCTCAGGGCTTGGACGTCAAAATTGCAGGGGTTCCCGGTGAGAATTCAATCAGACAATGCCACGGCCGTGGCACACATAAATCACCAAGGGGGAACCAGGAGTCAAGCCGCTCAGAGAGAGGTGAGCTTGATTCTTCTATGGGCAGAGGCTCATGTGCCCTGCATATCGGCAATATTCATTCCAGGAGTGGACAACTTTCAGGCGGACTTCTTAAGCCGCCAGACTCTATGGCCGGGGGAATGGTCTCTGCATCCACTAGTCTTTCAAGCACTCTGCCAAAGATGGGGAGTGCCGGACGTGGATATCATGGCATCGAGACTCAACAAGAAACTAGACAGGTTCATGTCCCGCTCAAGGGATCCGATGGCCTGCGGAACCGATGCGTTGGTTTGCCCTTGGCATCAGTTCAAACTTCTTTATGCGTTTCCCCCGCTCCAGTTACTACCCCGCCTGCTGCGCAGGATCCGGGTGGAGCACATACCAGTCATCCTGGTAGCTCCAGCATGGCCCAGAAGGGCATGGTACTCACTAATCTTAAGGATGGTAGTGGGAGACCCTTGGACTCTTCCTCTACGGCCAGACCTGCTATCGCAAGGTCCGATCCTCCACCCTGCCTTACGGCATCTAAATTTGACGGCCTGGAAGCTGAATCCCTGATTCTCAGGGGTAGAGGTCTGTCTCAGAAAGTAATCTCTACCCTAATCAGAGCCAGGAAACCGGTCTCTAGGGTGATTTATTACAGGGTCTGGAAGGCCTATGTAGGCTGGTGTGAGTCCAAGCGATGGCTTTCTCGCAAATTTACCATCGATAGAGTATTAAGTTTTCTCCAGCTAGGAGTGGATAAAGGATTGGCATTAAGCACAATCAAAGGACAGATTTCTGCTCTGTCAGTGTGGTTTCAGCGGCCGCTGGCCACCCACTCGCTGGTTAAGACCTTCCTTCAAGGGGTCTTACGTATTAGACCTCCAGTTAAATCCCCGCTTTGTCCGTGGGATTTAAATCTTGTTCTGTCAAGTTTACAGAAACAACCGTTTGAGCCGTTGGCTGATATTCCTTTGGTTCTACTGACAAGGAAGTTAGTATTTTTGGTTGCCATAGTTTCCGCAAGAAGAGTTTCGGAGCTGGCAGCCTTATCCTGTAAGGAACCATATCTTGTTTTTCATAAGGACAGGGTCGTTCTCCGCCCTCATCCTTCCTTCCTTCCGAAGGTCATATCCAGTTTTCATTTGAACCAGGATTTGGTATTACCATCCTTCTTCCCTAAACCTACTTCCAGAAAGGAAGGGTTGTTGCATACCTTGGATATTGTCAGGGCCATGAAGGCCTATCTTAAAGCTACAAAGAAGATCCGGAAGACAGATGTGCTGTTCATTCTACCGGATGGGCCCAAGAAGGGGCAGGCAGCTGCAAAGTCCACCATTTCTAGGTGGATTAAGCAATTAATCACTCAGGCCTACGGCTTGAAAGGGTTGCCTCCTCCAGTATCATTAAAGGCTCATTCTACTAGAGCCATGGGCGCCTCCTGGGCAGCACACCACCAGATCTCTATGGCTCAAGTTTGCAAGGCGGCAACCTGGTCTTCTGTCCACACGTTTACAAAATTCTACAAGTTGGACGTAAGAAGGAATACTGATACTGCCTTCGGGCAGGCAGTGCTGCAGGCTGCAGTTTGAGACCCTCGGATTCCGGGGGCTCCTCTTGTTCGAGTTAAATTTAAAAATTTTATTTTTCTCAACTAAGTTGGATTTATTATGATTTGAGTATATCTCTAAATTAAATCCTTTTGTCTTGGAGATGTTCTCCCTCCCCTCATTGTAAGCATTGCTTTGGGACATCCCATATAGTAATGAATGCCGCTCTGTGTCCCGTGATGTACGATAAAGAAAAAGAGATTTTTAATACAGCTTACCTGTAAAATCTTTTTCTTGGAGTACATCACGGGACACAGAGCTCCCACCCCTCTTTTTTGAGGACCATTTTGGGAGGCATACTGCTTGCTACAAAACTGAGGTACTCCTCCTATGGGAGGGGGTTATATAGGGAGGGGCATTTCCTGTTTGAGATTGCCAGTGTCTACACCTGAAGGTACTCCATATAACCCATATAGTAATGAATGCCGCTCTGTGTCCCGTGATGTACTCCAAGAAAAAGATTTTACAGGTAAGCTGTATTAAAAATCTCTTTTTTGCGTCCCCTGTTGGTGGTCCTGGCTCCTCCCACCTACTGAATATCCCCAATAGCAAGCCTCTTGCTATGGGGCACTCAAGCAGGCCTGCTCCCAAGCCATGCTCCACACACCGCTCCCCCGCCAGTGTTTCTTGGGCTTACCGTTTCCAACTGGCGTGCCCGAGAGTGGATCTGATGGTGTGGCTAGCTGGTCAGAGGTACTGAGAGACTAGATTGTCTCTGTTTGCCTCTATGGCCTTGGAGGACTCGAGCGACGTCATGATATCACTTCCAGCGTTCTATCACAATCACTGGTGACCCATCCATTAGGGGCCCCGCCCCCTCTATCCACGCCACCCCCTATATAAAAAAATGATAGATTCCTGCATAGCATAAATCTGTCCATGGTCGCACCTCCAAAAAAAAATTACCACCGGCCCCCACTGATCAGAATACCGCTACCCATCAGAAAATGCAACGGAAGTGAGATTCTGTCGCGGCCATCTTGATACACCCCACACTTGTCCGGAGTAAGCATACAGTCAGAAGACGAAATCTTTTTACACCCACTGAAGTCTTACATTTCACACTTATTTTTACCAGTAAACTGAGCTTATATAGTGAAATACTGTATTTAGAAAAAAGTCTGATTGTTTTGATGTTGAATTTTAACCTTTTCAGCCCCAGAAGAATTTACCCCCTTCCTGACCAGAGCACTTTTTGTGATTCGGCACTGCGTTGCTTTAACTGACAATTGCCCGGCCGCGCTACGTGGTACCCAAACAAAATTGACATACTTTTTTTTAAATTTATTTCCCACCACAAATGGAGCTTTCTTTTGGTGGTCTTTGATCACCTCTGCGGGTTTTTTTTGTGCGCTATAACTAAAAAAAGTATGACCATTTTGGGGAAAAATATATATATTTTTTTACTTTTTTCTATAATAAATATCCCCCAAAAATGTATAAAAAAACTATTTCTTCCTCATTTTAGGCAGATAATGTATTCTTCTACATATTTTTGGTAAAAAATTGCAATAAGCGTATATAAATTGGTTTGCGCAAAAGTTATAGCGTCTACAAAATAGGGGATAGTTTTATGCCTTTTTTATATTTATTTTTTTACAAGTAATGGCGGCGATCTGCATTTTTTTTTTTATCATGACTGCGACATTTTGGCGGACCCTTTTGATGCTTTTTTGGGACTATTGTCATTTTATACAGCGATTAATGCTATAAAAATGCACTGATTACTGTGTAAATGACACTGGCAGCAGTGGCGTATTTAGGGTATGGCAGCCATGGGGAGGGGGGCGGAAAAAAGCCACCCCCTGCATGAAAAAAAAAAAACCCACGGCCGCCTCCCGCACTAATGTAGCTCCCGGCGGCGGCGCGGCACCCACCTTGCTGAAGTGCAACGCCGGCACAGCAATTGCTAATATTTCTCCTTCTGCCTGGGGAGGGGAGTGACAGGTGAACCCAAGATGGCCGATGACTAGCCAGATCGGATCCTCATAGGGTAGTGGCCGCATTTGATGGGGACAGTGGCTTAAATTTTTGTTTTTTGTTTGTTTTTTCAGTTTGTTTGCGCCCCCCAAAAATGTTCAGTACCAGCCGCCAGTGGTCCCCAGTGTTCCTCTCTGTCCCCGCCTTGTCCCCGGTTATCTGAAAGATGGGTTTAAATGTTTTGACAGGGTCGCAGTTTCAGTGCTTGTCATAGGCGCCATTTTCACTAGATACGCCTCTGACTGGCAGGGAAAGAGTTAACCACTAGTGGGCGAGGAAGGGTTTTAGTGTGTCCTAGGGAGCGATTCGAACTGTTGGGGGGATGGGCTACCAGTGACATGACATTGATCACTGCTCCCGATGACAGGGAGCAGACGATCAGTGTCCTGTCATAATGCAGAACAGGGAAATGCCTTAAATTGCTGCACAAATACCGTGTGACATAAAAAATTGCAATGACCACCATCTTATTTTCTAGGGTCTCTGCTTTTGTGTGTGTGTGTGTGTGTGTTATAAATATAAAATATATATATAAAATTATACATATAATTTCTAATATATCTGTGTGAAATTTATATATTTATATATATATATATATATATATATATATATATATATATATATATATATATATATATATATATATATATATATATATATATATATATATATATATATATATATATATATATATATCTCTCACACACACATATATTAGAAATTATATGTATAATTTTTAATATGCGTGTGTAAATATATATATTATACTTTTTTTTTTTTTTTTTTTTATATTATTATCACTACGTGTTTGGGGGTTATATGTAATTTTCTAGCAAAATATACTGATTTAAACCACAAATGTCAGATAAAACCTGGCCAGCAAGTGGATAAATGTACAGAAAAGTGAAATGGACTGTGGCAGTGAAAGGGGTTACAATTCTTTATTTTAGTGATTTATAACTGTATTTGTAAAGTTGGAGTGTCCCTCATAGTAGGTCCCCCCGGGTAAGACTGGTATTATAAATGAGGAAATGGTCTCCCGCCTGTCTTCCACATCGTTGACCTGACTATACCCCGCTGATTTCAAATCCCAGGAACGCCGAGTCCCTGAGCTGATTGGCTGCTTTATATCGACTGATCAGGCCTGCCGTGGGGGCTTCTGGGATCGGTAGTCCGGCGCTGGGCTTGTCTCAGCTTTCCCCTCATGTTCTAGGACTACAAATCCCGGCATGCTCAGAGCGGACGGGAACAATGAGCCAATCGGCGCCCTCTTCCTGCCCAGAGTCCTCCTGTGTGCCTGCAGCAGGTATGGCAGCGACCCTCCTCACCCCCTGTGCGGGGACACGGCGTGTGTGTGTGGCGGGAGATACAGAGTACCGGGGGAGGGGAGGGGGGAAGAACCGGGCCCGGCCTGTGTGCTGAGTGTATGGGGCGGTGGGGAGGAGGAGAGAGGATGAATGGAACTTCCCCACCGGGGGCCATGTAAACATGGAGTGCCCATACATTGTATACATACACCGAGGAGGGGATATAGAACTTCACCAGCATCATACACTGTGTGTGTGACCGGATACATTGTATACACAGTGCTAGGGATGGAGGGGGACATACAATGTATAGGAATAAATAGAATGTTACATTGTATCCCTTCCCACCATTGTGTGATAGAGCCATGTGCACGGTGTGATCTGTATACATTGTATAGGGTTGTCCCGATACCACTTTTTTAGGACTGAGTACAAGTACCGATACTTTTTTTTTTATGTACTCGCCGATACCGAATACCGATACTTTTTTTAAATGTGTCCCCAAATGCAGCCATGTCCCCCCACAAATGCAGCCATGTCCCCCCACAAATGCAGCCATGTCCCCCCACAAATGCAGCCATGTCCCCCCACAAATGCAGCCATGTCCCCCCACAAATGCAGCCATGTCCCCCCACAAATGCAGCCATGTCCCCCCACAAATGCAGCCATGTCCCCCCACAAATGCCAGCCATGTCCCCCACATATTGCAGCCATGTCCCCCACATATTGCAGCCATGTCCCCCACATATTGCAGCCATGTCCCCCACATAATGCAGCCATGTCCCCCACATAATGCAGCCATGTCCCCCACATAATGCAGCCATGTCCCCCACATATTGCAGCCATGTCCCCCACATATTGCAGCCATGTCCCCCACATATTGCAGCCATGTCCCCCACATATTGCAGCCATGTCCCCCACATATTGCAGCCATGTCCCCCACATATTGCAGCCATGTCCCCCACATATTGCAGCCATGTCCCCCACATATTGCAGCCATGTCCCCCACATATTGCAGCCATGTCCCCCACATATTGCAGCCATGTCCCCCACATATTGCAGCCATGTCCCCCACATATTGCAGCCATGTCCCCCACATATTGCAGCCATGTCCCCCACATATTGCAGCCATGTCCCCCACATATTGCAGCCATGTCCCCCACATATTGCAGCCATGTCCCCCACATATTGCAGCCATGTCCCCCACATATTGCAGCCATGTCCCCCACATATTGCAGCCATGTCCCCCACATATTGCAGCCATGTCCCCCACATATTGCAGCCATGTCCCCCACATAATTCAGCCATGTCCCCCACATAATTCAGCCATGTCCCCCACATAATTCAGCCATGTCCCCCACATAATGCAGAAACGATTATTGCTGCAGAGTATAAGGATGGTTTAAACTTACAGTTGCTGCGGTGAGGTTAATGAGCGGCCCGATGCCGTTAATCCCGGGTGCAGAGGGTGCCTGGGTGTTCTAGGGTGCTCGGGGCCTATTTATGCCTGTAACGCTCACAGCGTCAGGCCCGCGCCCTTGGATGACGTCACTGCGCGGCGCCGATGGACGTACCCGGCGCCGCGTCTGTCACATGAGTGCGGCGTCGGCTTGGTATAGCTAGGGAGCGCGAGGGGCGGGTATATTGAAGTGATGGGCGTCACAACAGCATGGTGAACGCCCATCCAATGCAAGCTAGTGATTAACGGCGGCGGCTTTGCGGTTTGCGGCGACGGGTTTGCAGCGGCGGGGGGTGGGGAACAAGTATTCTATTTGGGTATCGGGGGTATTTGCGGGAGTACGAGTACTCCCACAAATACTCGGTATCGGTACCGATACTGGTATTGGGACAACCCTAGTTTATACCATACAATGGATGGAGAGTGAGATCCAATGTATAGAAATAATAGTACAATGTTACATTGTATCTCTGGGACTCCCTATCATTGTGGGATAGAACCATGTGTAGTGCCCAGTCTGATCTTCACATAATGTACAATATAAAAGGATACATTGTATACACAACACTACAGATGAAGGGTGGGATTCATTGCTCCATACAAATAAACAGTAGAATGTTACATTGTATCCCTTCCCATCATTGTGTGATGGAACAATGTGCACTGTATGATCTGTACCAGTGGTCTCCAAACTGCGCCCCATTATCCGACCCTTGGAGCGCTTTTCTTCCCACTGATGCAAGACACTATTCCTCTAACTGATACCAACAATGGGCATAATTCTTTCTATTGACACCAATAATGGGGCACTATTCCACCCACTGATGCAAGACACTATTCCTCTAACTCAGGGGTCCTCAAACTTTTTAAACAGGGGGCCAGTTCACGGTCCCTCAGACTGTTGGGGGGCCGGACTATAGTTAAAAAAAAACAGGAAAAAAACAATACAATATTTAAAATAAAGAACAATTTTAATCCAACATAAACATTATTAGTATTTCACAGACTCCCCTCATCACAGAACCTCTCCACAACACAGACCCCCCTCATCATGGAACCACCCCGTCACAGATTTTTTCCCCCCATATTAGGCCCCCCATCACAAAGCCCTCCCAACACAAACTCCTCTCCATCACAAAGCCCTCAATAACAGACCACCCCATCATAGACCCCTATAACAGATACCCCCATCACAGACTCCTCTCCATCACAGAATTCCCCTATCAAAAAGCCCCCATATCAGGTCCAACCCATAACAGATCCCCCATCACAGACTCCTCTCCATCACAGATTTCCCCCCTCAAAAAGCCCCCATATCAGGTCCCCCCCATAACAGATCCTCCATCACAGATTTCCCCCCTCAAAAAGCCCCCATATCAGGTCCCCCCCATAAAAGATCCTCCATCACAGATTTCCCCCCTCAAAAAGCCCCCATATCAGGTCCCCCCCATAACAGATCCTCCCCATCACAGACTTCCCCCCATCACAAAGCCCACCCAACACAAACTCCTCTCCTCACATAGCCCCCCATAACAGGCCTCCCCATCACAGATCTCCCACCCTATCACAGAACCCCCCATTGATATTACACTGCTGCCCCTTCTATCACATCCCAGCACTCCGCCTCTCTGCTACCTCAATCACACAAGACGTGAAGCTTGGCAAATCCGGACAAAGGGCGGGGCTTTGCTAGTGAAAGGCAGGTGTTTGATTGCTGAAACCGCCCCGCTGCTTAACTCAAAAGACCCGCCTTTTGTCCGGACCTGTCATGGTTCTCATCTTGTGTGATGAACAGGTAGCAGAGGGGAGGGGGATTGCTGCAATATTAATGGGGCGGGCCGGGTAAAACACACATTGGCGGGCTGAATCCGGCCCGCGGGCCTTAGTTTGAGGACCCCTGCTCTAACCGATACCAACAATGGGCATAATTCTTTCTATTGACACCAATAATGGGGCACTATTCCACCCACTGATGCCAATGTTGGGGCACTATTTTTCCATTGACACCAATGATGGTGCATTATTTCACTCACTGATACCAATGATTGGTCACTATTCCTCCCATGAATACCAACAATGGGGCATTATTCTTTCTATTGACATTAACAATGGGGTACTATTGCTCCCACTGGCACCAATGATGGGGAACTATTGCTCCCACTGGCACCAATGATGGGGAACTATTGCTCCCACTGGCACCAATGATGGGGAACTATTGCTCCCACTGGCACCAATGATGGGGAACTATTGCTCCCACTGGCACCAATGATGGGGAACTATTGCTCCCACTGGCACCAATGATGGGGAACTATTGCTCCCACTGGCACCAATGATGGGGAACTATTGCTCCCACTGGCACCAATGATGGGGAACTATGGCTCCCACTGGCACCAATGATGGGGAACTATTGCTCCCAATGATGGGGATCTGTGGCTCCCACTGGCACCAATGATGGGGATCTGTGGCTCCCACTGGCACCAATGATGGGGATCTGTGGCTCCCACTGGCACCAATGATGGGGATCTATGGCTCCCACTGGCACCAATGATGGGGAACTATGGCTCCCACTGGCACCAATGATGGGGAACTATGGCTCCCACTGGCACCAATGATGGGGAACTATGGCTCCCACTGGCACCAATGATGGGGAACTATGGCTCCCACTGGCACCAATGATGGGGAACTATGGCTCCCACTGGCACCAATGATGGGGAACTATGGCTCCCACTGGCACCAATGATGGGGAACTATGGCTCCCACTGGCACCAATGATGGGGATCTATGGCTCCCACTGGCACCAATGATGGGGATCTATGGCTCCCACTGGCACCAATGATGGGGATCTATGGCTCCCACTGGCACCAATGATGGGGATCTATGGCTCCCACTGGCACCAATGATGGGGATCTATGGCTCCCACTGGCACCAATGATGCATTGTTTATTCCCACTGATACCAGGACAATTTCTACTTCCAAATGTCCAGTCTTGCCCCCTTAAAGTGGATGTAAACCCTATTCATGAAATTTGAGCTGGGCACAATGAGCTAAGTCTTGTAGCTCTCTTCTGAATGGTTCCTCTGTTATCAGCCTGAGAACTTATGACATATTTTTTGACTTTTTAGACAAAAGCAGCCTGAAAATTTTGTCAAAGGAGGTTGCTAAATTAGAGTAGCAGAGAGCAGCTCCTATTACAAAACAGCTCTGAGAGTCTCTGCCTATGTGGGGGTGTGTGCCTTTCCTCCAATCAGCAATTTTACCTATCTTGGCTGTATGCCCAGACATCACACTCTGTGTTAACCAGGAAGAGAAAATCTTCTAACACGATCTGAACTTTCTAAACAGTATATCAATGTGAAGACAGCAGATATACATGTAAAACGTATGTAGGGAGATTTGGTTCATCCCTGTGTATCATCTGAGGCTGTTCACTTCACTGGGTGTATGGAGGGTTTACATCCACTTTAAAGTTTAAAGGACAGTAAACTGCCCCTTTGCTTAGAAAGTTAAGATCCATACATTGTATACATAATACTATGGTTTACCCACTTCCTGACCGAGCCATTTTTATTTGCAATACGGCTCTGCGCTGCTTTAACTCACAATTGCGTGGTTGTGTGACACTGAACCCAAATACAATTGATGTCCATTTCCCCCCCCCCCCCTCACAAATGGAGCTTTCTTCTGGTGGCATTTGATCACCGCTGCGTTTTTTCTTCTTTTTTTTTTTTTTTTGCACTATAAACGAAAAAAGATTTTTTTATTTTTTTACTTCCTGCTATAAAACATATCCAATTAAAAAAATCTAATTTCTTTCATCAGTTAGGCCAATATGTATTCTGCTACATGTGTTTGGTAAATAAAATCCCAATAAGCATATATTGATTGGTTTACGCAAAAGTTATCATGTCCACAAATTATGAGATAGATTTATGGATTTTTTTTTTTTACTAGTAATGCCGACTATCAGCTTTTATTATTTTTTTGGACTGCGACATTGCAGCGGACAAATTGGACACCTAACTGACACTTTTTGGGGACTAGTGACACTGATAACAGTAATCTGTGCTAAAAAAATATGCATTGTCGCTGTACTAATTGTCGCTGTACTAATGACACTGGCAGGGAAGAAGTTAACATCAGGGGCGATCAAAGGGTTAACTGTGCTCCTAGGGAGTGATTTATTATTGTGGGGGATGTACTGACTGGGGGAAAAGAGACCTCTGTGTTTCTGATTAGTAGGAGCACAAGATCTCTCTGTTCCTCGCTGACGGAACAATGGTCTGCTTTGTTTACATAGGCAGACCGCCATTCTGCCTCTCCAGCGACCGCTGGACCCGCTGATTGTCTCCCGTTGTGATTGGACAAATTGGGTCGCCGGCAGCGCAGACCCCAAGGCAGAAAAAACGTACAGGTACGTTGTTTCGTGCAGCCGGGCAACCCTGCCGCAGTAATGTACTGTGAATGGTCCAGAAGCAGATATATAGAAATAGTGATTGAATGTTACATTGTATCCGTGGTATTCCCCATCATTGTGTGACGTAAACATGTGTAGTGCCCAGTCTGATCTATACTAATATTGTACAATATAATCTGATACATTGTATACAGAATTCACTGCCTGGAGCGTGAGATCCAATGTATAGAAATGGTGATTGTTACATTGTATCCCTTCCCATCATTGTGTGATGTAAATATGTGTAGTGCCCAATCTGATCTTCTTATATTGGATGGTATAAAATGGATACATGCAGCAATCCCTGCACGTGTTTCCCACACCAAGTTGCAATCGCATCGTGGTTGCAATCTCCTGGAGGTGTCAATACAAAGTTAAAGGGGTGTTCCACCTTTTTTTTAGGTTTATTAAAAGTCAGCAGCTACAAAAAGTTTAGCTGCTGGCTTTTAATAAACAGACACTTACCTGCTCCAGCGACGCGCCAGCCGGGGCTCCGCTCCTCTCCCCCCCTCGCCGGCCGGCGTCTTCATTCTTAGTGTGGGTACCCGGCAGTGACAGCTTTCGGCTTCACGGCCGGGCACCCACTGCGCATGCGTAAGCGGCACTGCGCATGCGCGAGCGGTGTGGCGCCGTCCGATTGGACAGGCGATCGCCTACTGGGAGGGGCTGTGAAAAGGCAATTAAGCTAATCGCCTTTCCAGCCCCTCGGCGGAAGGAGGAAGTGGGACAGGAAGTCTCCTTCTCCTGAAGCCCCCACCCCCCCCCAAAAAAAATTACATGCCAAATGTGGCATGTAAGGGGGCGAGGAGTGGGATAAGCGGAAGTTCCATTTTTAGGTGGAACTCCGCTTTTATGACACCCCAAATAGATTACAAATGCAGTGCGCGGGATCGCATTGTACAAAACGGCCATGTCATCAGGTTGCAGTGCAGCTCCAAAAAAATGCCTGCTCGTTTTGTTGCGATTTGAGCCCATTCAAAACAAATGGCTCAAATTGTACCACACTGAATCGAATGTGACTTGCACAGTTCCTGCGATTCACAAATGCATGGTAAGACCCCTTTCACACTGGGTTTTTTTTTTGACCGAAGGATAACTGACCGATGGCGCCCACACACGATCGGTTTGGACCGATGAAACGATCCTTCAGTCCATTTTCATCGGTTTTGACCGATCGTGTGTACGCGGCCTAAGGTGTTTAGTAACATAATGGGGTTAACAAAAATGAGCACAGAAAGAGAGCAAATAATCGCAACTGTAAAGGGTTCGTTTTTCTTACTGTGTTACAGTGAAAGTAATATTTACAGTAGTGATTATTTGCTCTTTTTGTACTATAAAGTGCTATTTTTTTGTTTTTTCAACCCCCATAATGTTACTGGCTGATTAACCACTTAAGCCCCGGACCATTTTGTTGCTAAAGGACCAGGCACCTTTTTGCGATTTGGCACTGCGTCGCTTTAACTGACAATTGCGCGGTGGTGCGACGTGGCTCTCAAACAAAATTTACATCCTTTTCCCCCACAAATAGTTTTTTTTGGTGGTATTTGATCACCTCTGCGGTTTTTATTTTTGTGCTATAAACAAAAATAGAGCGACAATTTGGAAAAAAAAAATATTTTTTTTTTACTTTTTGCTATAATAAATATCCCCAAAAATATAAAAAAAAAATTCCCTCAGTTTAGGCCAGTACGTATTCTACATGTTTTTGGTAAACAAATTGCAATAAGGTTTTAATGATTGGTTTGCGCAAAAGTTGTAGCGTCTACAAAATAGGGGATAATTGAATGGCATTTTTATTAATACATTTTTTTTTTTTTTTTACTAGTAATGGCGATTTTATCGTGACTGCAACATTATGGCGGACACTTTTGACACCATTTTGGGACCATTGTCATTTTTACAGCGATCAGCGCTATAAAAATGCATTGTTTACTGTGGAAATGACACTGGAATTGAAGGGGTTAACCTGTAGGGGGCGCTGACACTGGAAGTGAAGGGTCATTGGGTCCTGCGAGTGAGGTCACTGAGTCCCCGACCGGGTCGTGAGCGTGCCGTTGCCGGCGCGCGCAACCCACTGCTGTGTATATTAAAGAGGGCATACCTGTATGCCAATACGCGCAGCCGTGCCATTCTGCCGACGTACATCGGCGGTCGGCAAGCGGTTAATCGATTTTAATTTCATAATCGATTAGTTGTTTCTGCCCTAGTTTAGTAACAATGTATCGTTGGTACTTCACAATCATTGTGTGATGTAAACATGCCACTGCACCATCTGTTTTTAGTACAGTATAGATACATTATACACAAATCACAGGCTGGAGCCCAATCAGATTTGTGTATAGCCGGAGAGAGAGGAGGAAATCCCTGATGCTGCACATCCATGTAGGTAGTCAGTGGTGAAATCACAACCTCAACCTGGGCTTCTGCCAGGCCATGCCCCAATACGTTTCGCACCACCCCTCAGAGCTTAATCACTGGGAATTGTGTTAAACCACTTGCCCACCGGCCCATAGTCAAAACACGTCCTGTTTTTAAAGATGGATATCTCGGTAACGGCAGCAGCTGCTGCCACAACCGAGGTATCCATCTTTAGTGCCAACGGTCCTGTAATTCGCCGCGAGATCGCCGTTATCGGTGGCGGGAGAGGGGCCCTCTTGCCGCTCTCCCGCGCCCTCCGCCGCTTACCGAAGCCGTCGGTAGCGGCGGAGGCGGTCGGGTCTGTTCGGCACCTGTGTGGGGATGCGACTGAGGGAAAAATCGCCCCCACCCGTCCCCATAGCTCTGCTGGGCGGAAGTGACGTCAAAACGTCAGTCCCGCCCAGCGTCTTAAAGAAACATTTTTTTTTCTGTCATTTGAAAAAATGACAGTTTAATTTTTTTTTTTTTTTTTTTCTTTTTTTGCATTTAAGTCTAAATATGAGATGTGAGGTCTTTTTGACCCCAGATCTCATATTTAAGAGGACCTGTCATTCTTTTTTTCTATTACAAGGGATGTTTACATTCCTTGTAATAGGAATAAAAGTGATACTTTTTTTTTTTATTTCAGTGTAAAAAATGATAAAAATAAATAAGAAAACAAATAATTTTTTTTTTTTTAAAACGCCCCGTCCCGACGAACTCACGCACAGAAGCATACGCGAGTAGCGCCCGCATATGAAAACGGTGTTCAAACCACACATGTGAGGTATCGCCGCGATCGTTAGAGCGAGACCAATAATTCTAGCCCTAGACCTACTCTGTCACTCAAAAAATGCAACCTGTAGAATTTTTTTAAACGTCGCCTATCGAGATTTTTAAGGGTAAAAGTTTGACGCCGTGCCACGAGTGGGCGCAATTTTTAAGCGTGTCATGTTGGGTATCATTTTACTCGGCGTAACATTATCTTTCACAATATATAAAAAAAATTGGGCAACAATTATTGTCTTATTTTTTAATTAAAAAAAGTGCGCTTGTAAGACCGCTGCGCAAATACGGTGTGACAAAAAGTATTGCAATGACTGCCATTTTATTCCCTAGGATGTCTGCTAAAAAAAATATATATAATGTTTGGGGGTTTTGATTCATTTTCTAGCAAAACAATTGTGATTTTTACATGAAGGAGAGAAGTGCCAGAATAGGCCCGTTGCGCAAGTGGATAATTAGTGGCCATCAATATGCTTACATTTCTGTGGTATGTTTATATGCAGTCTGTGCTTTATATAGTATTCAGTCAGTACTATGTGGATATGTTCTACATTGGGGACAGTCATCTGTTGGGAGATCAGGGGGAAGATCCTACTGTCAGAGTCCCCCTGTATTGCAGGTTCCTGCTCAGTCTGAAAGTCCCAAAGAATGCACTCGGGTGTTCCAGTCAACAAATCACACTATTGGTGGTCATACACGGTTAGAACATTTTTCAAAAAAGCGTTTGCTATGCTCAATCACTTGGCTTTCGAAACAGTTGTGGGCTCATTTTTGATTCTCAAAATACAAAGTTTTATGGCAAAAGAACGAACAGTCGTTTTGGATCACAAAACAAAAACCTAACCCAAAAGTAAGGGGGAAAACCAACACAACACGTTCAGCCCTGCCAAGCTGGGAGGCCGGGGTATGTAGTCTGCAGCAGGAATGTCCAAGGAGATGGGACAGGTACCAATGAAAAAACGCACACAGAGATGACCAGCACAATGGATACCTTACCCCCTGGTCTCCTAAGGTCCTTGTATGGGCCGGTTTGATAAATAAGGGTTCCCGGTGATAATCTGAATAAAAGGGTCTGTTCATAGTAATATTGACTGGGTACTGTGTTTAGATCAATATAGAGGAACCTCATAATCTATTAGCATTTATTAGAAAACAATAGTTCATCAAAGCAAGAAGTTGTATATCAAGGCAAAGCAAATAGTTGTACGGTGGTAAGTAGACAGACCTGGATGGGTGAGACCTTTTTAACCCTCTCTTGGCCAGGGAGATGGGGGGGGGGCTGTCAGGCTAATGGAATTTCTGAGAAGGAACCGGGAGCTGCATGCTAGCGAGAGAAATGTCTGGAATGCTTGTGGAGCTGGTGTCACAAAGGCATAACAAAGGGGTTATCAAACCTGCTCTCACTGTGTACCCCAAAGGCAGGGGGGGTGGATGTGGGACATTTTTGAATACGATGATGACCCTATCGCATGCATGTTTGACAGATCTTTATTAAATACAATTTTTTTTTTTCAAACTATTCGTTATGTATGGCCAGCCTATAATTGCTATAATTATCTGTATTAGAGGAGATGAGATGCATAGAGCAGCTTTAAAATTCTACACTTCTGTTTATCTCCCCCCCAGCCCTGGATGACTCGAATGACCAGTCAGTGGCAGCAGAGCCAAGGTCAATATGTGCAGCTGCCTACACATTGTTTGTTTTCATCTCCCTATAACCTTAACTTCACTGGGCAGCAGTGCATAGGCCATATCCGGTTACACTGTATGCATGTAAACATTTGCACAAGCTTTTACATGTGTGCAGCAGTGGCGGCTGGTGCTCAATATTTGGAGGGGGGCAAGCCAACGAGCACCCCCAACCTCTGCGCGCAGAAGATGGATGGGAAAGCAGTGCTTTCTGCCCCCCGCCCTTGGGAGATGGACAGGTAAACTGGTGATCACCCCCCCTATGCAGGAGGTGGACGGGAAGGTCTTCTTACCTTAGAAGGCAGTTGACTAGGATCTTGCTTCTCTTCTCTGGCCGTACAGGAAGTGGGTCCTGATACCTGATTGCCCAGGAGTCGTAAATCCCTGTCCAATGGGGCCTCAGGACCCGCTTCCTGATTGGCCAGGAGGGGAATCGGGAAGACAATAGTGAATATTGGTTCACTATTGTCACACAACTGGGTGGAACTCACGTGCTTAAAAAAAAACAAAAAAAACATTGGAATTCATACATCCGGCTCTTTGCATGCAGATTAGCCCCTGTGCCCCTTATGGACGGGCCGCCACTAATGTACAGTGTGAAATTCTGTCAAAATTGGACCAGGGATGCAGATTTTAGGTTTTTTTTTTTTCTGGTTTACACAGCCAAACATGATGGATCTATGCACCTGTGTTATGGGCCCATAGTGTTCAATCCTGATGTGTTCAGAGCCTTATAAAACTATACAGTACAGATCTGAATGCAGCATATTTTTTGTCCATGTACATGAGTCCCTAGTATATCACTGCCACTCTGTAATGTGAACATATGTAGTATACAGGAATCTGTGTGTAGTACTTTACAGGTTCACTCGAGGTGGTACTTTGCCTGTTTACTAACTGATTACAAATGTCGCAACGTCCTCTCCTCTACTGCTCCATTGGGTATGTTGCCAGATTCCCATTTTACTCAATGGGCAGAGAAATGGTGAGATGGACTTTTATATATTGGATACCTGATCCCAGTTCTTCCAGTAGCTCTAAACCAGGGGTGTCCAAGAGGACTGCACAAAAAATAAAATTATATATATATATATATATATATATATATATATATATATATATATATATATATATATATATATATATATATATATATATATATATGTGTGTATGTATATATATATGTGTGTGTGTGTATGTATATGTGTATATATATATATATATATATAATGTGTGTATGTATGTGTGTGTGTGTGTGTGTGTATGTATATATATATATATATATATATATATATATATAGTGGGCCGGATTCAGATACAAATGCCTATCTTTAGGCTGGCGTAGCATATCTCATATACGCTACGCCGCCGTAACTTTGACAGGCAAATCCCGTATTCAGAAACAATTTACGCCCGAAGTTACGGCGGCGTAGCGTATATGGGCCGGCGTAAGCCCGCCTAATTCAAAACTGGCTGGTGGGGGGTGTCCGTGAAAGTATCCCAGTGCGCATGCTCCAAATTACGCCGCAAATAGTCAATGCTTTCGACGTGAACATAACTTACGCAAAACTCTATTCGCGAACGACTTGCGCAAACAACGTAAAACGTAAAAAATTCAACGCTGGCCCGACGTCCATACTTAACATTGCGTACGCTTCATATAGCAGGGGTAACTATACGCCGGAAAAAGCCTTACGTAAACGACGTTAAAAAATGCGTTGGGCGCACATACGTTTCTGAATCGGCGTATCTACCTAATTTACATATTCTACGCGTAAATATACGGAAGCGCCACCTAGCGTCCAGCGTAAATATGCAACTAAGATAAGACGGCGTAAGAGACTTACACCGGTTGGATCTTAGGGAAATCTATGTGTAACTGATTCTAAGAATCAGGCACATAGATACGACCCCGCACACTCAGAGTTACGACGGCGTATCTGGAGATACGCCGTCGTAACTCGTACCTGAATCTGGCCCTGTGTGTGTGTGTGTGTGTGTGTGTGTGTGTGTTTATGGAGAGCAGAAAGTTAAGCATATCGCAAGATAACGATCACTGATATAGATATTGTACCTATCTGTACTTCATTCTTTATTTTATTCTAAAAGATGGCAACATAAAATGTGTGCGATTATTTGACATGGTTTACGATAAACGAACACCTCATTATTTGCTTGGATGTATGGAGTAGAATTTCTCAAAGTGCTCATCAGATATTTTGGTTCTAACTTTGCCCTTTTTGCGCTCCATTCTTAAATAGTTGCTCAATAATAAGTTCTTCCGAAAACTGATGGCTTTAATAAGACGTGATTGTGAAGAGTGGGAGATTTTTCTTTAGGAGGATAAAACCTACAAAAGTCCAACTTCTTCGACTGCATTTTTACAAAAAATTCCACCTCCCAAATGTAACCTGTGACGGTATTAGAATGATGTCCCCGTCAAAGTCTTCCCTTCTCCCCATAAAAGCAAATCACCCCAATATTCCACGAGGAGGGATATTCCTGGGGTCGCCCAATAAGCCACACATGAGCCCAAGCTTACTGCTGGAACAAGACAGACTTTAATGGCAGCATTCAGCTGGTTATATGCAGGTTACAAGCTGTTACAATGACAATCTCCGCCCCCCCCTCACACAGTGGGGGTCTTCAATACAGATCCTTGGAAACAATGATATCTCCTTGAACTAATCAGTCTCTAGACCCTCTGGCACCGAACCTGCCAGACACATTTCTTTAGATAATGACATCAGTGACGTTAATTACTAGTGGTACAGAATACATTATTTAGACAGCCTGGCCCCGCATATAGAAGAGATAATTACCACAATGAAGCAATCAGAATAATTAACATGAGCCACTTATCTAATAACAGTAAACACAGGGCTTCTTCACACAACACACTAGACCATTTACCCTTTGAACTAGGACTGGCTGAGGAAAGGTCATTACCATATCAACAGCCTGTTAGCCTAGGAATGAGTCACACCAGAAATCCTCTAACACACACACAGCATAACGAGCAGGGAGAATTAAACTGAAGCATCCTTCACATAACCCATTCAGCTGCATTGTGGGATGATTGCAGCACGATGGTGCAGGGTTTTAGGGGGTAAAGGCAACTCGATGCCTCCTCACTGCATGCCAAATGCCCTCTGACAAGCAATTCACTGTGGTTTGTCTTCAGAAGGTGTAAATGAGCCCTAAGAATGTTGGTTGATTATTAATTTATTGTATTTTTCTTTTAGGAGTTGTTGGGTTGCATACAAGACGTACAGGGGAATCTGTGCAAAGACGTGAAGATGGAGGACCACCGGAGCCTCAGTCCATCAGGTGAGAAAACAGATACGCCTTGAAAATTTTAAATGTGAATTTTTGAACAAAGTGTAAAGACAGATACCCGCTCCCAGAAAAAGCACGTGATTAGAGCTTGAGGCTTTAGTAGGCTTTAAAAAAGGGTGGGTTCGGGGGGCAACCAGTTGTGACAAGGCAAATTAATATTCCCTATTGTCACACTGATTCTCCTGGCCAATCAGGAAGCGGGTCTTGAAACGATTCAATTGGCCTAGGAGGAGGAGACACACAGTGGAAGCCGCCAACCAGTCGCCGGAGGGAAGCACTATCCACGCCATAGAAGTGCTGGGCTCGTATACAACCAACCAGGGGGGCTGTGGGTACACAATTTGCCGCCACTGGACACGTATGTATGGCAGCTTGGGGTTGAAACCAACTTTTCTTGCGGATATATATATATAGTTACATGGTTAGCAAGAGGTTAATAATGGCTGATCGTTTTTGCTTAAGTGAGGGACGCATTGGTGTACAAGTACTGAACTTTTATATTTTACAATATGCAGGTCATGGAAATTCAGATTCGGAGATCGTTGTGACAATTGATGATGATGACGACGACTATGATGATGACGATGAAGACTATGCCAAACATAAACTTTTGGCTTGTAAAAAAGAAATCAAACTTGAAGGTCAGTAGCACAAGGCGAAGATTAGGGACTTGCGTGTAAAACATGTGAAGCCTGCACCAATCGGTGAGCTGCTTGTACTGTAAGATACAGATATCTGATTGGCTGCTGGCTAGAAACTTTCCACATCCTTTCAAAATGATCGTTGTCCTGTTTATCTTTTAAATAAGCTTTAAGGTGTATTTTTCAGTTTTGGATGGAGTGAAGTTTGGACCTCTGTCAGGTTTTTACTGATATCCGGGCTCCATTGGCAGAGTTCTTGTTCTGTTGACAACTTCTATTACCAGATTGGAAGTGAGGGGAAATCGGCAACAGGGACACAGAAATCTAAAATCTGACAGGTGTTCCAGCCTTCACTACTCTACAAATTAGTATGTGCTGTAAATTGCGTCCAGCATTGCTCCTGTTTCTTCTTGTCGGAGACTGCCATTTTACTGAAGCCCAGAGCCCCTGAGAAGCAGTAAATCATAAAGTTTAACTAAGCAAATCAATTTAAAGTGGAGTTCCACCCCTCGCAGCAAAAAAAATGGCAGCGGCTACACATACTGTAGCTGCTAGGCATTTGGATCCCAAGCCATCCATATGTGTCACCACAGTATTCAACCCCCGAGAGGGGGAAGGTCACAGTGGGAATAGGGGTCACTGAGGGTGTCTCTACTAGTTTCGCGGCTTGTAGCCGCTTCGTCAGGAGAACAATCTGAAATAAATTGACAAACCATCAAGAACTAAACAATTATAACAGGCTTAAAGAGACACAATCAAGCCTGACTAGAAAACATGATAATTGGGAAGGAACAAGGGTTTAGCTGCTTACCTACGACCCCCATCATCCGCGGGGGCAGGAGGGACCAGGTGAGGTCTCCAGTGGCGACCGGGAAGGGGATGTATGTGTGAATGGACTAGATCTATGTAAGGTAATAAATGGAGAATAGGGGTATGAGGAAACCGTGAACAGATGTGTGTGTGTGTGTATGTATGTGTATATATATATATATATATATATATATATATATATATATATATATATATATATATAGCAAATGACAAAGGAGCTTCAGGGGGAGGTGCACCAAATGGTGATAAAAAATTATTAAAAGGATAATTAGTGAGGGCAGTGGAAGTGCAAAGTGAGACAATGGGGGGGGGGGGAATGCCTACACCCTTATTGTATATTACTGTATGTCATTGGTATTAGATTGTATTTATTTTTTATTTATACTTGCCTTACATTGTATTTTATGATTTATCAATTGTCTTCTCAAGGATTGAGCTGCTTCGCCACCCTCCCCTCCCCCCATCTTTCTCTGCGGCTGGGCTGTCCCAGTGTGTCCTCTCCATTGGCGACATTGCCTAAGCATTGCCTAAACATGGAAAGCAACTGAGCATGTGCAGAGCCGGGTGAGACAGTGGGGGTTATTTTCTAAAGGCAAATCCACTTTGCACTACAAAAGTGTGCTTGAAATTGCACTGAAAGTGCACTTGGAAGTACAGATCTGAGGGGGACATGCAAGGAAAATAAAAAACAGCATTTTAGCTTGCACACGATTGGATAATAAAATCAGCAGAGCTTCCCCTCATTTTAGATCTCCCCCTCAGATTTACAGCGACCGCACTTCCAAGTGCACTTTGCACTTGTAGTGCAAAATCTATTTACCTTTCATAAATAACCCCCAGTGTGTATTACTGGATTTTAAACAGTATAGGCACTTATTTTTTAGGTTTTACATAGCTAGCTCTACCTGCAGGAAGGGGCCAGCCTGACGATCTTGCAGGACTTAATTTTCTGAATAAAGTTCCACTTTAAAATGTTGAAAATCAGTGTATTGGGTATCACAGGCAGTCACAGGCTAGAAACCCTCCTGTTACTAAACTGCAACAAAACATCTGGTGTCCCCCCTTCCACCACAGAAGGTGGTGCAGCATAGCTGTGTAAGGTAGGCCTTTTTAAGGTTCAGGGTACATGGGGGATGCAGACTTTTTTTTCTATGACAATGCACACTATTTCTTGTAGCTCCTGTTGCAGGAGCACTCAGATAAAATGGGACCCATTTTACCTATATACTCCTGCAGCAGAGCCATGAAACGGAAGCAAGTCACTGTTTGCAGTGGGGGTGCTTTTCTTCTACAAAGTACACACAGCAGGTTCTGCTTTTTTTTTTTTTTTTTTAACATAACTAGAGGGCTGGTACATATTGCAGTGCACAGGGAGGAAGCCATGCAGTAAGATCTTTAGTTCTGAGTATTAAGGTTTAATAATAATAAAAACTAGTATGAAAAAAAAAAATCATATTTAGATGTCTTTTTCAGGTGACAAATGGACGCAAGGCCAAAACCACAAAAATACGGTAACCAGCTCCAGTGTTCCACGTGCGGTCCCAAATGCTGTAACCAGCGCCAAAGCTCCACGCGTGGTCCCAAATACTGTAGCCAGCTCTAATGCTCCACGTGTGGTCCCACAGACTAAGACCAACAGCGCTGAGCCAGATGGTATGAACCATAACTGTTTTACATAAACTGCTTGTGATTGATGATAAATTGGTTGTGTCTGAAGTTTACATATAATTGTATCTATCTGTATCCTAATTTCTCTACAAACCAGTTGAAGGTCCAACAGAATATTTAGCCGGTACATATTTCTGTCCAGTGCTGGATCTGCAGTACAGTATACTTCCTTCCCCCTCAGACCCATTGCCTGCCGTTTACCCCAGTGGCTCGTCGTAGTGTTGTAAATGACCGCGTTCTTGACGTTCAGAATTTCCGACAACATTTATGTGACCGTGTGTATGCAAGACAAGTTCGAGCAAAAAATCCACGGTTTTGATGTCGGAATGTCCAACTGCGTGTACGAGGCATTACTAATTTTGTGTTTATGCATTGCCTTATACAGTTGTGCTCATAAGTTTACATACCCTGGCAGGATTTATGATTTCTTGGCCATTTTTGAGAATATGAATGATAACACAAAAACATTTCTTAGAGTTTGAACACTACTGATTGGATCGGATCGGAATAAATTCTTATAGAGCGCCGAATGCGAGTTGTGAAACTCGCGTCTAAGCGCTAAAAACTTGCGTCTAAGCGCATTCTTAATTCCTGGGGGAAGCTATTTATTATCAATGAACTGTGTTTACGCTTCTTTTTTTTTAAAATCCTAATCACAACAAACTACCCAACAATAACTTCAGATGAAATACAGGACTCTCTGAAAACATGTGGTGTGGCTGTTCCCAGATGCGCACAGTAAGGCGGCACTTGAAGAAAGATGGGCTGCATGGTCGAGTCGCCAGAAGAAAGCATCTGCTACACAAATGCCATTAAGTATCCCGCTTACAATACGCCAAACAGCACAGAGACAAGCCTCAAACCTTTTGGCACAAAGTCATTTGGAGTGATGAGACCAAAATTTAGCTTTCTAACCATAAACTCTTCATTTGGAGAGGAATAAACAAGGCCTATGATGAAAGGTACACCATTCCTACTGTGAAAGACGGAGGTGGATCGCTGATGTTTTGGGGATGTGTGAGCTACAAAGGCACAGAAAATTTGGTCAAAATTGATGGCAAGATGAATGCAGTATGTTATCAAAAAATATTGGAGGAACATTAACATTCATCAGCCAGGAAGCTGCGCATGGGACGTACTTGGACATTCCAACATGACAATGATCCAAAACACAAGGCCAAGTCGACCTGTCATTGGCTACAGCAGAATAAATTTAAGGTTCTGGAGTGGCCATCTCCATCTCCTGACCTCAATATCATTAAGCCCCTCTGGGGAGATCTCAAACATGCCATTCATGCAAGACAGCCCAAGAATTTACAGGAACTGGAGGCTTTTTGCCTAAAAGGAATGGGCAGGTTTACCATCTGAGAAGATAAAGAGCCTCATCCACAAATACCACACAAGACTTCAAGCTGTCATTGATGTTAAAGGGGGGAATACACGGTATTAAGAACTGGGGTATGTAAACCTTTGATCAGGGTCATTTGGGTAGTTTCTGTTTTGTGATTATGATTTAAAGAGTAAACACAGTTGATTGATAATAAATGGCTTCAGCCAAACACTAACCATGAGTGAAAGAAACGTTTTTGTGTTGTCATTCATATTCTCTGAAAAATGACCAAGAAATCATAAATTCTGAAAGGGTATATAAACTTATGAGCATAACTATATATGCTCTTTTGAAGACAAAAGTCTGTTTGAGGCAGTTTACAAATTCACCAAAGGGGTCACATAGAGATGGGCTCAGGCATGTTTAGGATCCCACCTGCCTGATCCTCCCTGGAAGTTGTCACTGCACACCACTAATCACAGGCGCTGAGGCCCTTCCCGATCTGTGCAGCTGGGGACAGCGAAATGTCTCCGTGCCTGTGATTCGCAGTGTCTGCTCCCTGGCGAGATCGGGCAGGTGGGATCATGAACATTCCCGAGCCCATTCCTAGTGTGTCAGGAGAAAAAGTACTACTTTTCACAATGGAAGGTTTGTTGCATCCCCTTCCTCGGGGGATTCTACATCCACAGACTTCATCTTCAAAGTCAAAACTCTATTCTTAAGATCAGAGACCTCCCTCAGTAAGATTCTCTATGATTGTTCTAAGCCTCACGGTAGGCTCATTTGAGGCCATCCCTTCGCTCAATTCCATTCAAGGCCTTTTTGGTGCAACATCTTTTTGAACTGGAATCGGGTTTCTCCTAATCTCAACCTCACTGTGCTTCTCTGTAGCCAAGCGGGAAACTCCCTGGCTTGGTGAATTTCCAATCCAGCCATGACAATAGGCATAGTATTTGGGGGGGGGGGGGGGGTGGGTTGTTATCACCTAATGGAGGGTGATCACTGATTTTTTTTCTATTGAAAAGCCTGTGGCGTGCAAAACACAACCCAAAAACTCCACCCGGTGCAGGAAAAAATGTGCACACACATAAAGAGTGAAACACAAAAAACTGCGATGGGTGCCATCGTCAATTGGTCCTCCGAAGAGGACCCGTCTCTGATCCCCCGGGGCGTTAGGCTCCTGGCAGGGACTAGAGTTACTGTGGTCCATACAGCCGAAGCCATATGGACCCATCTTGGTCCAAGCAGCCGAAGCCACAAGGACCCAACATCCTCGGAGGGACTGCCGAAACAGAACCCTCCTCGGTGAGGCTCCCCCGAAGGGAGACCCCATGAGAGCCAGCGAACTAAGCCAGAAGGCCATGTCCACCAACTCCCAAGACTTTCAGAGGCAGGCCCGAGGACCAGCACCCTACTAGCCACACTTAAAGTGCACGCACCAACCAAAAAAAAGTGACAAAACAAGACAAACAAGGGGTAAAATAAAAAAGGAAAGTGGGGAGAAGGAAGATGGGAGAGTGAGGTAAAGTGACCAATGTGCAATACATTGGCCGGCCCTCCGGCCAGGAATCAAAAATTCCTCTGGTCCGAGCCAAAAGGCCCGGCCCTAGAGGCAGGTGTGAAAAGTGTGTTGTGGAGATCAGTGACCTGAAGGTGCCACACGATGAGTGCCCCTCAAACACTCGTGCAATGTATGGCACCCCTGGACTGCCACTCCAGGGGCACAATCTCCACAGGCTTTTCAATGGTCCCTAGCCCCCGGTCCGGACCGGCAGCACCCTTCCCAGCCAGGGAGGTGGGAGAAGAGGTCGGGGAGAGCCTACCTAAGCAGACTGTACCCACAATCCCTATCTCTCCCACCTAATCACATTCTGGAAGTACTACCCGCTCCTTCCCGGTTAAAGGAGAAGCAAGGGTTCCCTCCAGAACAACTGACTGGGGCAGATACCACCAAATCCAGGCCAACGGCCAGGGACCCGGCCTCTTGGCTTCGACCTCATGCCTCTCTGTCCCGATCAGAAGGCTTCCACCTCCACGCCAACAGGCTTAGCGTCCGCCGACTGCCATCCCTTTCCCCCTGCCACAGGGTACCGGGGACAGTCCGCTTAGCACCACCTATTGGCAACTGATAAGAACAGATACTACACTTGATCTTAGCCAAAAGGCCGAGAAGCGATAGTAGAACAATGAGTTACCCCTGTTGGTAGCCAGGACCAAGGATTCTCTAGCACTGGCATCAGATGTTCTGATAATTTCCAAGACCTTTTTCCAGTTTATGCACATCTTTCCTCTACTGTGAATTCCACCTTGACGGCTCCACAATATAGAGCAAGAGAAGAGCGAGTGCACCACAGCATTGAGCCTAGCATTTGGCCCATGGTTGCAGCATGGCCCTGTTTACTTAAATAGGTTGCATTCCACGGTGGTACTGCCAGCTGGATGCGACAGAGTATGTACGGCTGCTTTTTCAGCTTAAGAAGTGTGGTGTAAAAACAAACTTAAACTGACTATTTTTACGCCCCTCCCCCTTTCACCAACCACATGTGTAAACTAAGCCTAAGCCCTCATGTATATGAACAGTGAGAGGCTGACAAGATTCAATAGCAAGACTAGGGCAATTTTTTGCCCTGCCAAGCGAACTGCAGGTGGCACATACAACCATTCATAGAAGTGAATGGCATTATTCACTTGTGTTCGCAGATACGGTACGTCAATACTTTGGTGCATCAGAGTAATCAATAGCCATTCTGCAATCAGGAAATATGCCATATGCACATGTGTTTTACAAAGTCCTGATATGCAGCACTAAACGGGTACCGTTGGGGGTCCATATATATATTTGGACACATGCACAATTTTCATACTTTTTTGACTCTGTATGCCACCAGAATAAAATTTTAAAATGAAACACTCCAAATGAATTTGAAGTGCAGACTTTCAGCTTTAATTTAAGGGGTTGAACATAAACATAAAGTACAACTGCAACCGTTTTTATACACAGTTCTCCCATTTTAAGGAGCTCAAATGTAATTGGACAAATGAATATAATCATAAATAAAATGTTTTTTTATTTTGTTGAGTCCTTTACTGGCAATGACTGCCTGAAGTCTACAACCCATTGACATTACCAAAGACTGGGTTTCCTCCTTTCTGCTGCTTTGCCAGGCTCTAACTGCAGCTGTCTTCAGTTGTTCTTTGTGGGTCTTTCTGCCTCTAGTTTTGCCTCCAGCAAGTGAAATGCATGCTCAATTGGGTTGAGATCAGGTGATTGACTTGGCCATTGCAGAATATTCCACTTCTTTCCCTTCAAAATCTCCTGGGTTGCTTTTGCAGTGTGTTTTTGAATCCTCATCCATCTGTACTGTAAAGCGCCGTCCAATCAACTTTTCTGCTTTTGGCTTACTCTGGGCTTGACAGTATTATCTCTAAACACTGCAGAATTCATCCGGCTGCTTCGGTCACATCAATGACCCAGTGCCACTGGAAGCCATGCATGCCCATGCCATCACACTGCCTCCACCATGTTTTACAGATAATGTTGTGTGCTTTGGATCACAAGCTGTTCCAAGCCTTCTCCACCCTTTGTCTTCCAGTCATTTTGGTACATCTCAACCACTTCAATACTGGGCACTTGCACCCCCTTCCTGCCCAAGCCAGTTTTCAGCTTTCTGCGCTGTCGCTGTTTAAATGACAATTGTGCAGTCATGCTACACTGTACCCAAACAGAATTTTTATCATTTTGTTCCCGCAAATAGAGCTTTCTTCTGGTAGTATTTGATCACCTCTGCGGTAAACTATCAGCACAGACCCCTCCCGTCAGGAGAGCAGACGATCGGCTCTCCTCTACTCTCCTCTACTCACGTCTGTCAGACGCGAGTGAGGAAAAGCCGATCAACAGCTCTTCCTGTTTACATTGTGATCAGCCGTGATCACATGATAAAGAGCCTCCGTCGGAGGCTTTACCGAGATCGGTGTAGCGGTGTGTCAGACTGATGCGGGCCCCCTATTATCCTGCTGGACGTCATATGACGTCCAGTCAGGATAACTGAACCACCGCCCAGCCGTCATTTTGCTATAGGCCGGGCAGGAAGTAGTTAATCTTTGTTTTATCAGTCCAAAGAATACTTTTCCAGAACTGGCATGGGTTTTTTCGATTTTATTTTTATTTTATTTTTATTTTTTTGGCCAAGTCTAATCTGGCTTTTCTATTATTCAGGCTTATGAATAGTTTGCACCTTTTGGTGACTTCTCTTTTGGTGACTTCTCTGTATTTTCTCTCATGAAGTCTTCTCTTGATTGTCGACTTTGACAATGATACGCCAACCTCCTGGAGGGTGTCCTTCGCTTGTCCGGATGTTGTGAATGGGTTTTTCTTTACAGTAAACAGGATCCTGCGATCATCCACCACTGTTGTCTTCCGTGAACGTCCTTTCCTCAGAATGTACCAAACTGTTGATTTGGCCACTTCTAAAGTTGCTGCTATCTCTGATGGATTTGTTTAATTCTGAAGCCTTACAATTGCCTGTTTCACTTGCATGGACAGCTCATTTGAACACATGATGCAGGTTCACAACAATAGATTGCAAATGCCACACTTAAAATCAACTCCAGACCCTTTTACCTGCTTAGTTGATGAAGAAATAACGAAGGAGTAGCTCACATCCTGGCCTTGAAACCGTTTTGATTCAATTGTCCAATAACCTTTGGTCCTTTGAAAAAGGGGTGGTGGCTATTCTTAAGAGCTGTAATTCCTAAACCCTTCCTCCCGATTTTTGATGTACATACCCTCAAATTGAACCTTAGTGTGCGCTTTCAGCCCATATCCATTATCTAACTATAACTTGAATATGTTTTGGTAAATACCTGAAAACAACTAAAATTGTGCCTGTGTCCAAATATATATGGACCTAACTGTATATCACATGGCATTGACAATCAAATTAAGATGAACGCTAGTGATAGGTGATGTCTGCTGATGATGGAACGCGTTAGGCAGGACCTGACATGACACAAGCACGCTACTAGCCATGGCCATTTTGATTGTTTAGAAGCTTCTTTTTATTCAATGTTCGTAAGTACAATTTTGATAAAAGCTTTTGCTCGATTTCATATGTACTTCATGGGCAATTCTTTTGTTTATCATCTCGGTGAGCCTTCTATGAACATGTGATCTGGAAGCTGGCATCTATGCACGATCGTGTAGCTGTTCGTTTTGAATCTACATGTGCAGCCCTATGGTGGTTGATGGGAGCCGCTTCACTTGATGTTCAGTTTACATGACCTCTTTATAATTCGAGGGTGCAACTGTTCTGGTGAGGAGACTTGCTGGAAACAGTGGTGGTGTGTGCACTTCTTATTGCACTGAAGCTATAGTGTGGGGCTTTCATCTACCCTTCCATCATTCGTCATATGGACTTTACCTATCACGTTAGTGTTCATTATATTTGATTGTGAATGCCATTTGATATATCTGACTAGCTCTGCATATCAGAACTTCTTAATCTTTATAAAAACACATTTTTTGCTGGCTGCTATTCTATTTATTTATTTTTTCTCCTGGTATCGTGGAAGATCTGTGATTTTATAGATTTATATTTACGCCTGTTCACCAAAGCATTGACATATATTGAAGTACAAACTTGCTGCAGCCATTCACTTTTATGGCTCTGCATGTGCCACCTGTGGCTTCCTGCGTGTGGGTATAAATGATGGCATTTTAAACTTTTGCATTAACCTTTGCCTGTCCATGTGTATGAGGCCTAAAGAGAAAAATGTGTTACCATTCCATTTGGCTATACAGTGAGGGGGAAAAAAGTATTTGATCCCCTGCTGATTTTGTACGTTTGCCCACTGACAAAGTAATGATCAGTCTATAATTTTAATGTTAGGTTTATTTTAACAGTGAGAGACAGAATAACAAAATTATCCAAAAAAAAAGCACATTTTAAAAAATGTATAAATTTGTTTTGCGTTTTTAATGAGTGAAATTATTTGATGCCCTATCAATCGGCAAGATTTCTGGTTCCCAGGTGTCTTCTATACAGGCAACAAGCTGAGATTGGGAGCACTCTCTCTCTTAAAGGGAGTGCTCCTAATCTCAGCTTGTTACCTGTATAAAAGACACCTGTGCACAGAAGCAATCAATCAGATTTCAATCTCTCCACCATGGCCAAGACCAAAGAACTGTCCAAGGATGTCAGGGACAAGATTGTAGACCTACACAAGGCTGGCATAGGCTACAAGACCATCGTCCAGCAACTTGGTGAGAGGGTGACAACAGTTGGTGCGAATCTTCGCAAATGGAAGAAACCAAAAATAGCTGTCAATCTCCCTCGATCTGGGGTTCCATGCAAGATCTCACCTCATGGAGTTTTAGGCTGGGTTCACACCTATGTGAATTCGCATAGAATGTGACCGCCTCTATGGAGCTGGTTCGCATATCTCAGCTGTGAAGCGCGATGTATGTCTTTGGCTCAGTTTCAGGGTCAAATTCAGGCAAAGATTCCGCCCTGATTCGTCCCTAAAACGGAAAACTGGGATGCACAGTGTTTAGGTATGAACCAAGCCTTAATGACCATGAGAACGGTGAGGTATCAGCCCAGAACTACATGGGAGAATCTTGTCGATGATCTTAAGGCAGCTGGCACCATAGACGCCAAGAAAAGAATTGGTAACACACTACACCATGAGGGACTAAAATCATGCAGTGCCGGCAAGGCCTACCTACTCAAGAAAGCACAAGTACAGTCCCATCTGAATCATGATGGCCAACTACAAGAAACCTCTGACCTCTGTGATTGCCAACAAGGGTTTTGCCACCAAGTATGAAGTCACGTTTCGCGAAGGGGTCAAATAATGAATTTACTCCTTAAAATGCAATTTTAATTCATAACGTTTTTTAAATTACTTTTTTTCTGGATATTTTTGTTAAAATAAATCTACCAATAGAATTATAGACGAATTAGTTCTTTGTAGGGTTGTCCCGATACCGATACCAGTATCGGTACCGAGTATTTGCGGGAGTACTTGTACTCCCGCAAATACCCCCGATACTGAAATAGAATACTTGCCCCCCCCCCCCTGCCGCAAACCGCAAAGCCGCCGCCGCCGTTAATCAGCGTGCGGGGAACAGTACAGCTTTCGTTTGAATAGCTGTATCCCCGCCGCGTATAGACACTCCCCCTTGCGCGGGATTGGACGGCATCATCAAGGTATGTGCGACATGGCTGCAATATGTGGGGGACATGGCTGCATTATGTGGTGGACATGGCTGCATTATGTGGGGGGACATGGCTGCATTATGTGGGGGGACATGGCTGCATTATGTGGGGGGACATGGCTGCATTATGTGGGGGGACATGGCTGCATTATGTGGGGGGACATGGCTGCATTTGGGGACACATTTAAAAAAAAGTATCGGTGTTCGGTATCGGCGAGTACATGAAAAAAAAATATCGGTACTTGTACTCGGTCCTAAAAAAAAAGGTATCGGGACAACCCTAGTTCTTTGTCAGTGGGCAAATGTACAAAATCAGCAGGGGATCAAATACTTTCCCCCCCCCCCCCCTCACTGTAACCAATACAGAAAGTAGAAAATGGGTAACAAACAGAAAATCACTATATGAATCAAAATATTATCACCTCTACTCAGTGGTTAAACTGCCCATTATAAGATTTATTTTTCTGTTTTATACAGACTGGTTCATGGAAGATGTCATCACCCCAGTACAAACCGGCTGTGGTCCTTCGGGAGAGTCCAAAGTAAACGTCTGGTGTGTAAAGAGGGTCATGGTCAACCAGACTACCGATGATGGAAGCAGTGGCACGGCATCTCCTCACCAGACTGATCAAAAAGAAACCAAACCTTCCCTGCAGAAGAAATCTGATAATCAGGCGGTAGATTGCTCTACCACCGATGATAAAAAGCCTGTTATGGAAATATTGAAGCAGCCTACAGGTCAGGGAACCCCGGTCAACATTTCTGGGGACCGCCCACCTGCAATCAAGCCAGAGTTGTATGTTTGTGCTGATTGCGGTGAATGTTTTCGGGAACAAAATGACCTGGATGAGCACATTGTGCATCACAATGAGGAGAAGCTGCAGGTGTGCGCTGTGTGCGGACATTTTTTTAACTCTCAGTCCGCTTTGGTAAATCATATGAAAATACACAATGTTGAAGCTTCCTGGGAGTGCTCTGAATGCGGCAAATCATTTGGCACCAAGTCTCGCTTGGACCGTCATAAAACCATCCACGTGAAAGACCAGCCCATTCCTTGTCCGCAGTGCGGAAAATTATTCAGGAAGCGGGAAAACTACGAGATGCATCTTCGCATGCACGCTGGGGAGGTCCTGTACCCCTGCACGGAATGCGAGAAATTGTTTCCCATAAAGGCCACCTGCGACCGGCACATCAGGAGCCACACCATGGAGAGGCCCCACGTGTGCCGGCAGTGCGGCAAGTGCTTCCTATACAACGGCTGCCTAATGCGGCACCTCCGCACTCACACCGGAGAACGCCCCTTTCCCTGCCCTGAGTGCGGCAAATGCTTTCGGCAAAGCTCAGCTCTCACCCGCCATCTGAAAACGCACTCTGGGGAAAAACCCTTCGATTGCCCAGAATGTGGCAAATGTTTCGCCAATGAATTTGATGTCGTTCGACATAGAGAAACACACCGCAACGAAGGAGAGATCGTACAGTGCGTGGCAGAGAATGATGACCTACCAACGTACATTATCTTGTGACGAATCAGGGACTTTCTGTGTAGCAGGTTGTAAATCAGTGGTCCCTAATCAGTTGCTTGTGACCCCATGTGATCCTCAGCTACTTTTCACGTTGTTTTCTATTGTTGGCAGAGGTTCAGTGTCTGTATTTACCTGATAATGAGATGTGCAAATAGTCTCATTGCACGTTAGGCGAAACAGGTATGTCTAAAAATTTCTGGGTGACTCGCTGTTTATCACTGCAGCTTTTCAACACTTCTTGCTGTGTCGGTGTGTCCCCGCTGTGCAGTCTGGTTCTCCTGCCTCCCCCACACCCAGAAGTGATGGATAGCAGTGTGACACGGAGCTGTGCTGTAACACACTACAGACCGGAAATGGGAGTAATAATGCTAATGGGGTCGCTGAAAAAGAAATCATTACATTTTTTTTTTAAAGCTTTTAAATCACAGAAATTCCAATACAGTTTCAATAGAACAATATTTTTATAGTGAAAACTTTATGGCTCATTCATAAACTTTTTCTGTGCCCCCCCCCCCAGAAATATTAATTAATGGAGCTCTTTGACACCAAATGCAGCTTCTAATCATATTCGCTGAATGGGATCTTTTTACACTGGATTTAAAAACACATTTAGAGCGCAAATGCTGCAAAGCGAGCTAAAGGCTTACATATGCTGTGGATAGGTTTTTATGGCTTATGGGGCTTTTATTGCTCTAGCAAACGCACTTGCAAATATTAAGATATTTAGGAGTTGGGTGTGGGTAGTCCTTCTGAGGTTGTCGTAGCTAGAAGGCCCTAAAGACTTGAGTCGGGCTACGTTCACATCCGTGCCAGAAGGCTAGGTGGGTTTGACTTTCATCTCTAATAAATGTATACTTGGAGTTCTTTTGAAGTGCAGTATGAATTTTTTCTCTCAGAAGCCTTCTCTGATGGGGTATCCATGCCTGTAATTTTAAACGCATGGACCTGGAGGATTCACCGTCAGAGAATGTTTGCTAAATGTTAGATTCGTTGCTCAAGACCCCTTTCACAGGGGAGGACCGATTGGTTCCGCCTGTCAGTCTTTCAGGCAAACCCAATCTGACCATTCTTTACCCTCTTTGGAGCGGCGGATGTCAACGGACAGGTGTCAATTTTACACCCGCTTGCATTCGATCTGATCAGATCCGCTGAAAACGGCTGGATAGGAATCCATTCACCATCAGTTTAGCACAGTGTGCCCCAACAGGTCATGTTTTCAGGATTTCCCTCAGATGAAATGGCTGTGGTAATTACTAAGGCAGTTAAACTGATCATATCACCTGTGCAAAATAATGGAAAGCCTGAAAACATGACCAGCTGGGGCACCTTGAGGACTGGAGATCAGAATTCCTGGTCTCGGATCGGATGACAGTCGGATTTAAATGGAGGGGCGATCAGTTTTCAGCCGACCGACCATAGAGGACAGCAGGCTGTGCCCGTGTCCTCTGTATAAGTGAGCAGATACGGACCTGTCATCCACCAGCGGGGGGGGTTGATTTGTCTGCTGACCCTCCACAGGCGGGGTCCGCCAGTGTGAAGGGGGCCTTGGGACAGAAATGGGAGTAACACTATTTAAAATACAAAAGAAGTTCAGGGCCTTGTCTCACTATCTCGGCGCTACGGTCTATACAGACTTATTACAACAGATTAAACACTATTTAAAGCCTAGGTTTAGGTCCAGTTTATTTTCTTTTCAGGAGGATCTTCAGTCCCCCCCCCCCCCCCTAAAATTAAAAGTCAGTAGTCTGAATACTGTAGTTGCTGACTTTTAATACAAGGATACCTTCCTGTTTGGGGATTCAATGCTGAATGCCGGCTGTGACGTCTTGTGGCTTCATAGTCTACTTCCTACTGTGCATGCGCATGCCACACTGCGCTTTTTGAATGGCCCTGCAGATTTCTGGGAACTGATGTGTCCCAGAAAGCTTTGGGCTAAGGAGGGGGAACTTGTGTCCAAAAGTGTTAGAGGAGAAGGTGAAGCAGTAGAAAGGTGGAGCTTCCTCTTACGTGCAGTTATACGAGCTGAAATGGTGGTGTCATTAGCATTGTATTGACGTGCCTAGCAGCTTGCATATGGCAGTGTGAACTGCCTTGCGAGTCAGGTGCGATGCAGTGGATTCACTGGGTTCCCGCATTGCACAAGTGTGAACCGGGACTTAAAGGGGTTGTAAAGTTAAATTTTTATATTTACCTCCACTGTGCAGCTCGTTTTGCACAGAGTGTCCCCGAACCTGGTCTTCTGGGGTCCCTCGGCGGCTGTCTCTGCTCCTCCACGCAAGAACTCAACACCTTCATGCGAGCGATGGAGTGGAATGCATGCCCTCCCATTTTTTTTTTTTTTTTTATCGGATTGGAGGTAGGCAGGTGTAAACTGACACAAGTCTGTTTACATGTTTGACTCCATAGAGGTAGATGGAGGGTCTGATCGGGTCTGCCTGAAAACAGAGACGAACCCGATCAGACCGAACGCGTGAAAGGGGCCCAATTCTTTTTCCAGGCTACAAAGGAAGAGCAAGAACTGGAAGTACAGTTATCATTTACACCGGAAAATATATAATTAATAATGAGCCCTAATAAATGTCGAGGAATCAAACAGGATTTTAAATAAAAACTTCTGCAGGCTTATAACTGGAACATTTATGTTATAAATATGAAAAATACACAGAAATACAGTCCTGATCAAAGACCACTTGAAAAATGGCAAAAAATCATATTTTACATTGTTGGATCTTAACAAGGTTCCAAGTAGAGCTTCAACATGCAACAAGAAGAAATGAGAGTGAGACAAAACATTTTTTGAGCATTCAATTTAATGAAAACAACGAATAAACTGAAACATGCTGTTTTTCAGCTGATCAAAAGTTTAGGACCACACCTCCAAAAAAAAAACTAAACCCCCCCAAAACAGAAATCCAACTTCCAAACATGAACTCGGTAATGAGTAGCTCCGCCGTTATTGTTGATCACTTCAAAAATTTGTTTCGGCATGCTTAAAGCCTCGCGTTTCCATGAGGTGAGTGGGAAAATTTCTCCAAGTGTTGAAGACAGCCGCACGAAGGCCATCTATTGTCTGGAACTGTTGTCCATTTTTGTAAACTTCCCTTGCCATCCATCCCCAAAGGTTCTCAACTGGATTTAGATCAGGGGAACACGCAGGATGGACCAAAAGAGTGATGTTCTTCTCCTGGAAGAAGTCCCTTGTGCATTGTGTACTGTAGCGTTGTCCTGTTGAAAAACCCAGTCATTACCACACAGACGAGGACCCTCAGTCATGAGGAATGCTCTCTGCAACATCTGGACATAGCCAGCGGCCGTTTGACGCCCCTGCACTTCCTGAAGCTCCATTGTTCCACTGAAGGAAAAAGCACCCCAGACCATTATGGCGCCCCCTCCACTGTGGCGCGTAGAAAACATCTCAGGTGGGATCTGCTTGTCATGCCAGTAACGTTGGAAACCATCACAACCATCAAGGTTAAATTTTTTCTCATCAGAGAATAAAACTTTCTTCCACCTTTGAATGTCCCATGTTTGGTGCTCTCTTGCAAAGTCCAAACGAGCAGCTCTGTGGCGTTCAAGGAGATGAGGTTTTTGAAGACGTTTTTTTTTTTTAGAAGCCCTTTAGTCTCAGATGCCGTCTGATGGTTATGGGGCTGCAGTCAGCACCAGTAAGGGCCTTAATTTGGGTCGAGGATCGTCCAGTGTCTTGACGGACAGCCATTTGGATCCTCCGGCTCAGTGCTGGTGGAATTTTTTTGGGTCTTCCACTTGACTTTTTTGTTCCATAACCCTCAGGATCATTTAAGAAATTCCAAATGACTGTCTTACTGCGTCCCACCTCAGCAGCGATGGTGCGCTGTGAGAGACCCTGCTTATGCAGTTCAGCAACGTTCATAATCGACCACGTTCAAAAAGGGAGAGTTTTTTTGCCTTTGCCATCACAACGTGTGACTACCTGACAGAAAATGACAATGAATCCACATCTTTGCACAGATTTGGCCTTTTAAAGGAATGTGGTCCTAAACTTTTGATGAGCTGAAAAACAGCCTGTTTCAGTTTAATCGTTATTTTCAATTAATTGAATGCTCAAAAAATGTTTTGTCTCACTCTCATTTCTTCTTGTTGCATGTTGAAGCTCTACTTGGAACCTTGTTAAGATCCAACAATATAAAATATGATTTTTTGCCATTTTTCAAGTGATCTTAAACTTTTGATCAGGACTGTATTAGTCGGTGGGAAATAAAAAAAAAAAAAAAGTAATTTGCTGTTAGTAAGCCAGTAAGAGAAAATTCTGACCATAGTGTAGTGAAAACATCCAACCTTTTAGTGTAGTGAAAAATGACTATTGTTTAAGATAAAATTTGTTGATAAACGCTGGTATAAGTACACAAATGAATTTTCCGAAATGCCCTGCGCCTCAATTCTTACACCCAGAATGGGAGGGGCCATCAAGTCTGTGTCATTGCTTGGAGTTTGCTCAGAAGGCGAACTCAAGGGTGATGACCTCATCAAGCACGCTCAGGTTCCTTCATTGTCCAATCACCAGACATGGGACAAGGTCATTGATTATTTTATTTTTTTACACATAGAGGTGTCTGGATTGCATCCTTTTGGCATATAAAATGGTTTTCATGTATGCTTACCAAAGTTTTAAAGCTGAAATCTAAAAACATGTGATCTCTACTGTGTATGTTTGCCAGCATGCTGGATAATGTGCGCAAATGAGTTTCCCCGGCATTGTCTACAAACAGCTGAAACGTGCACCCTGTGCGTTTTTAATGATGATTTGAATGAAAGTTGTTGATTATTTTACCCAAATAGCAATGCACTCTCTATAAAGGAGGGTTCATATATAGGAATGTTTTTAAAGTAGGTTTTCGGAGTGCCTTTTACCCCATTTACTGTGGTTAGGAGAACCTGTCTAGTCGACAAACAAATCAAAATGGTGGTTCACCTGTATTAGAAGAGGTGGAATACTTGCCTCTCCAGCGACCTGTGCCTCATACATCTCTTCAGTTCCATTACTGCAGCCTCTGTTCGTTTCTTTACCATACAACACTTTAAAGTGGTTGTAAACCCACAATAAAAAATTATGAAAAAAAACAAACCTGCAAGACAAAGGCATAATGATCTAGGATGCATAGCATACTAGCTCATTATGAAATACTCGCCTTAGATCAGTGATGGCAAACCTTGGCACCCCAGATGTTTTGGAACTACATTTCCCATGATGCTCAGCTACACTGCAGAGTGCATGAGCATCATGGGAAATGTAGTTCCAAAACATCTGGTTCACCATCACTGCCTTAGATCAAAGCCGCTAGCGGTCCCTGTACACAGCGCCTGCCGGCGACTTTGCTCCCAGAGTTACTTCCGGGTATCTACGCTGTGATTGGCTGGTGCCGCGATTACGTCACTCCCGTGCATGCGCGTGGTAGCCACCGGTAACGGCACATTAGCTGAAGCAACAGCACAGACATGCAATTGCTTCAGTGCGCATGTGCCGATGTCAGCACATGCTGATACAGGGGATATCTCCTAAACCGTGCAGGCGATATCCAGGGTAGCTACAGGTAAGCCTATATACCTGTAGCAAAAAGTTGTCTGTAAAAAGCTCTTCACTGCATCTGAGCGCCACAAACCAAAAACTATTTAAATAATTTGTATTGTTCAAAGCAAACTCCCCCATCCATTTATGTCTCAATGCTTTTATTTTGTTGAAAAATCTTTCTGAAAAATGCCCCCTCCTAGCATTTCTGGCCGTGTCCATCTTGAGTAAGAGCAAGCGACTCATGTAGCATTTACTTCCTAGAATTCATCTGCCCTTAGCTTAGGCATGCATGCAGAAGGTTGGGTTAACCACTTTAGCCCCGGGCCTGTTTTTCAGAGTCGGTGTTTATGAGACAAAACCATTTTTTTTGCTAGAAAATTACTTAAAACCCCCAAACATTATATATATATTTTTTTCTAACACCCTAGAGAATAAAATGGCAGTCATTGCAATACTTTTTGTCACACCGTATTTGCGCAGCGGTCTTACAAGCACACTTTTTTTGGAAAAAATTCACTTTTTTAAATTAAAAAATAAGACAACAATAAATTTGGCCCAATTTTTTTATATATTATGAAAGATAATGTTACGCCGAGTAAAATGATACCCAACATGTCACGCTTAAAAATTGCGCCCGCTCGTGGCATGGCGTCAAACTTTTACCCTTAAAAATCTTGATAGGCGACGTTTAAAAAATTCTACAGGTTGCATTTTTTGAGTTACAGAGTAGGCCTAGGGCTAGAATTATTGCTCTCGCTCTAACGATCGCGGCGATACCTCACTTGTGCGGTTTGAATACCGTTTTCATATGCGGGCGCTACTCACGTATACGCTCGCTTCTACGCGCGAGCTCGTCGGGACGGGGCGCTTTAAAAATTTTTTTTGGGGGTTTTCGCATTTATTTTTATTTATTTTAAAATTTTTAACACTGAAAAAAATAAATAAAAAAATGATCACTTTTATTCCTATTACAAGGAATGTAAACATCCCTTGTAATAGAAAAAAGCATGACAGGTCCACTTAAATATGAGATCTGGGGGCAAAACGACCTCAGATCTCATATTTAGGCTTAAATGCAAAAAAAAAGAAAAAATTTGGAAATGTCATTTTTTCAAATGACAAAAAAAAAATGTTTCTTTAAGAGGCTGGGCGGGACTGACGTTTTGACGTCACTTCCGCCCAGCAGAGCTATGGGGACGGGCGAAGGAGATTTTTCCTTCAGTCTCGTCCCCGCTCAGCTAGCTAACGGTCGCGATCCCCTCCGCCGCTACAGACGGCTGCGGAGGGCGCGGGAGGGGGGGGGCCTCTCCTGCCACCGATAACGGCGATCTCGCGGCGAATCCGACGCGGAGACCGCCATTATCGTTTACACGGCCGCCCACAGAAGAGATGAATATCTCGATTGTGGCAGCAGCTGCTGCCGTTACCGAGATATCCATCTTTAAAAAGAGGACGTACATCGTCGTGCGCAGGTCTGGAAGTGGTTAATTAACTAAAGCTGGAGAGTGCAAAAACGGTGCAGCACTGCATGGTAGCCAATCGGCTTCTAACTTCAGCTTGTTCAATTAGGTTTAGACCAAAAAATACTGGAAGCTGATTGGTTGCCATGTACAGTTGCACCAGATTTTGCGCACTCCAGTTTTAGTAAATGAACCGCACTGTGAGCTGAGGAAACCCCTCCCCTCCTGAAGACTCCTGGGATGTATGACATAATTTGCCTAGGCAAGAAACCATAAAGTATCTGAAGAAATGTAAAAAAAAAAGTTTAAAACAAGTAAATATGATCTACTTTTTCGCGTAGATTTACTGGCAGCATAAGGATTTCAAAGAAATAAAACATGTTTGGGATAGTGAAGTTCCACTTTGGGGGTCTCCTGCCTCCTGCTGTGGTTCAATCGTATGACCCCTTTTGTTGATGGGAAGTCCTGTAGTAATGTAGGGGTCAATAGAAGGAATTACAGCATGTGGCAGGGGATTTAAGCGTCTGACACTCCCAGAAGTGTCAAATGACTGAGAGCCTGATCAAGACTGCTGTACTGGAACTGAGAAGAGCTACAAGACACAGGACACCGGATTAGTAAATACGATACCTCTTCTATTGCAAGGAAATGGCATTTTGATCTGTTTAGATTAGGGGTCTCAAACTGGTAGCCCCCAGCTGTTGCAGAACTACAAGTCCCATCATGCCTCTGCCTGTGGGAGTTATGCTTGTAACTGTCAGCCTTGCAATGCCTTATGGGACTTGTAGTTTTGCAACCAGCTGGCGGGCCGCCAGTTTGAGACCCCTGGTTTGGAGACCTGACAGGGTCTATTTAAACACAATTTGGCAAATCCTGATAGTGATTCACAAGCTACCCCGAGTTGGGGACCTCTGATGTAAATTATTGACTGAAAATGACAGCTTTTTTTGTAAAAGGTTTTAAATATTTTGAATTTGAAATAGTAACAGAGTAGTTTTTATGAATTTCTTTGCTTTTTTAAAGAGCTAGTATTAAATGATATGTAAGTGTAGCTAATGACAGATTTTATATACATGTGTATTTGTATATACATTTCATGTTGCTTGTTGGCCCCCCTGGGACTGTATAGAACAAGCTGTGTCTATGGAATGCTAGTCCTGCTCAGTACATAATGATGATAATAAAGTAGCATTCTGTAAATACAGACAGGGAATCCTTTAACAAGCAGCAGGTAGGCATTCTCCCCAGAAACGGTGGATACCTCAGGAGTCTGTACAGGCATATGGAGCAAGGCAAGTAATAAATACTTATTTACCTTCTGTATTTTACTGTCCGAGTTTATTTTCTCCAATAGATCAGAATCTGTAGTGTGTTTTTTTTTTTTTTTTTAAATATCTTATTCGGTTATGTTTTTACAAGGTGTTATCTACTTTTTGCCACAAATGCCAGTGTTAAAGCGGTAGTAAACCTGCACAAAAAAGAAAAAAAAAAAACATGCAAGGCAAAGGCATAATGAGCTAGTATGCAGCGCATACTAGCTCATTATGAAATACTTACCTCAGAACGAAGCCCCCGTATCGGAGCCCGGTCCACGCCTAGAGAGCCGACATCTTGACCTTGGCATGTCTTCCGGGTTCACGGCTCCGACACTGTGAGTGGCCGGAGCCTCGATGACGTCACTCCCGCGCAGGAGTTTTCTTGCCAGCAAGGTCTGGCAATGCTGCCAGACCTTAAGCTGGGGGAGTTCAGAGCGCATGCACCGCTGACGTCAGCGGCTGCATGCATAGGGAATATCTCCTAAACCGTACAGGTTTAGAAGATATTAATTTTACCTACAGATAAGCCTTTTTATAGGCTTACCTGTAGGTAAAAGTGTAAAATTTGGGTATGCAACCACTTTAAGAGCTACCTCTTTCCTTTGAAACAGTTGGCCTAATGCCTGAATTAGTCAGACCAATAAGCTACTGAGCAGTGTTTCCCCTCCTCCCCTGCCTGACACTTCTGTCTGTGGATCAATACAGGGTCTGTTTTAAGCATTTGAAAGATAATGCAATTTTCTTTCCTTCCACCATGGGTCAGTCCAACTTTTTTCAAGCTGCCTATAGGCCCTTGGGAGCAATTTTTCAAACTAAGAAAATTGCTCAATTCCCCCCGCAGTGCTATTGGGTTCTGCTGGTGTAGAGCCCTCCCCTGCCAGCAGAAGAAAATGACTGCTACTGGCAGCTATAGTTGCTGGCAGTGATTGCATGGGGAAGAAAAACAAATCAATAGATCGACTTCAGTACAACCAGCCTGCTCATAGAATGATTGTATCTTGGCCAATGCCTGCTAAACCAGCCAAGACTCAATCCATCTATGGCCAGCATTAGTCATGTACACAGATCGTTTTTTGTTTTTTTCTGACTTGAACAATGGGTAGAAAAGAACACTGCTTCTATCAATGCTGATATGAAGATAATTGCATCCCTCCTCCTATACCTTCTGACACCATTTGTTCTACAGAACCTTTTAAAGTACATCATAACACAATCAAAAAATTCCCCCAAAAATCTAACATGTTAATGTAATTTCAACATTTGTTTTCAATAATTTTAAATATTTAGCATTTGCTAAATTATACCCAATTATGATCCTGCCATGAAGTTCCATGTTCAGGCACTTCTTGTTTTGAGATGACTACTGTACTTCTATGTTGTCACCTGCACCCCTGGTGGAGACTATCAAGTAGCTGTGCAGAGACATTGCACAACCATGCTCCACTGTAGTTGCGATCAGCAAGCTAAAGTGTAATCAATACTGGAGCAAGTTGATTTAGACAGGAAGGAGCTAATTAAGGCTAAAAGGGATCAGGTGCACCATGATGTAAAAAAAAAATGAGTAAAGCCAGTATTCTTCTTTTTTCTTTTTTCTTTTTTTGTTTGTGTGCTTGAAATATAGTGCTTTAACAACCTACAGGCTCATTCTCACCATCTAAATTTGGTTGCGTTGCTCAACACAAATTAGCGTGCAATGCGAAAAAATTAGACCAGTTTAATTTTTGCTCAGTCAGAGATATAATAGGTACATCTCTATTTCAGCTTCTGCTTTGGAAAGTGAACCTTGACTAAGCACAATGCCCATAAACCATAAAATGCATGTTGGCGCTCGTGATTAGCCCGTGTTGTGGACACGCCTTTAATCTTGTCTAGATCAATGCTTCTCAACCTATTTTTCAGTCAAGGTACCCTTTAAAAAGTCTGGACAGTCTTGAGGCACCCTATTCCAAAATTATTCTAAAGCCTCATACACACGATCGGACTTTCATCGGATTTTGGTCCGAATGGGCGTTGGCTGGAAACTTGGTATGCATACACACGGCAGGACTTTTTCAGCCAACTTTCACCAATTCATGTGATTTTTCAGCTCTTTACCACCAACCTTTGGGCAACTTCTGCTATTGTTGTCTGATCTTTAGCATTGGTTCTGAGCATGCGTGTTTGTACTTTGGATTACACACAATCGGATTCTCCTCCATCGAATATTTGTTAAAGTTTGAGAGCATTCACAGCCAACATTTGTTAGATGAAAAAGCGAAAACAATTGTCCGATGGAGCATACTCACGGTCGGATTGTCCGATCAAACTCGTCTGTTGGACCATTGTTGTCAAAAAGTCCAATCGTGTGTATGAGCCTTAATAGTTTTTACATAATGTAAGACACCCAATGTTAGAGATGATTTATTCTTCCAAAGCAAATACACTTGTACAAACTGACTAGTAGTCCAATGTTTCTTTTCTCCCTCCGTTTTTTCTCCCCATCACTCAGCAAATGTGACCCCAATGCTGATGGAGAGGGGCAGGGGAGGGACAAATAAGGATGCCATACAGGTGACTGACATCCTCCTTATCAACCGCTTGATGCCTTTGGTTGTTGGGACACTGGCAGCTAGAAGGTTGTAAGGGTGCACAATGAAAACATGTGGCTTTGTGCAACTAAAAGGCAGGCTTCATCCATACCCCAGGTTGTATACAATTTTTGGGCAATTTAGGCATTTTGCCAAGGCACAACAAAGGAAACCTCAAGGCACCCTGGTTGAAAAAGGCTGGTCTAGATTGTGAACCAGTTAGATCATACAAGTCAGCAAGCTAAACACTGCTTCCAGTGGACAGGCATCTTGTAGTGCATATAAACACCTTCACCTTTCTATAAATCGTTCTACAAAATAGGTGCTGGCGGAGCACTGGCTTCAAAGGAAAGTATGATCTGGTGTAACCCCCATTAAGAGGCAGCTCCATTTTAAACAGGGCAACCCTAATGGGTCCCCTAAACAATCCAAAGAAAGTGTTAGTGTGAACTCAGCCTATGTGTGGCCGTGGGGCACAACAGGGGGTCCGGTGCATCCCCGTTCACCATTTCAGGTCCGAATTTTTGCCTGAGTTTGGACCAGAAGCGGAAAGCCAAAGACACGCAGGATCCTTCTGCAGTGCGCTATGCGGCCACCCCAGAGATGTGTGAAGTGGCTCCATTGAGAGCCGGTCACACTCTCCTGTCATGTGAATTGAATGCCGGGAACCCGCATTCAATTCACATAGGTGTGAACCCAGCCTAAAGGATCATAGTGCTAAGTCTATGAATAGTCCAAGATAGACTGCTTAATCTAGGTAAAAGATCACTAGGTAAAGCCAATAAGTTTTGGAGGGTCACAACTATCCCTTCCTCAGGGTGTGTGCTGGCGGTGATGAAAGGAAATACTAGATAAGGATGCCCGTAGAGACACCAGGTTGTCAGTCTGGTACTCATACTGTTGCCATTATAATCCTTATCGTTGTCTAGAACTTCCTACTATTACTGACAGTATATGCCCTGACAAAGGGGGGTTGTTAACCCTGAAATGTGTTGGCTTTACCTACTGATTTAAAAAAAAAAAAAATCATCTAGATTTATCTGTACGGGAATATGTATAGACTTTTGGGTGCTCTTATCCTTTACGCTTTCTGTCATTCATTCTGTGAGGTCGGGAAGTAATGTATTTGCAGTATACCGAATACCATGTTCTCAAATTTTCCAGATTCTTTAAGTCCATTGCCATTCTGCAGTTCATTAAAAGCACCTCAGTAGTCAATAGAAGAGCCCCGACTAGTTATGGAGCTGTAATAAAAATATATATATACACGCAGTTAACATTAGTCATATGACTGCTATTCAGCGATTCTTAGATCAATTTTAACATTTAACATCCACTTTTAGTTTATTCAAAATGAAAGCTACTAGCTTGATCACACACTAAAAAAAAAGATTATAAAGAGCTCCAAGGAAAACGTTTGTTCACTGAGTACAATAGATTATTATTTCACTTTAAATGTGAATACATACAGTATAAATGTTAACATGTTGGGTAAAACTATCTTTATTATTGCGTCGTTCACCTTGATCAGTCCTCCTCCTTATTGAGGGAGTTCTTGATGTAATGGTGCACCTTCCCAATGGTCTTTTGGAGAAAACTGGCATTTGTTTAGCCGTTCCTATACTGGTATCTTGTAAACTACACAAATATTGCTGTTACTTACCACTATTGTTTCATCTTATCGTTGCTTTAATGTGATATATGATCAACATGTATTAAATATTTTTATGTACCTGTGGGTGTTGGTTTATCCCAGGCTAGGCTATTTCTGTACAATTGCCTTTTACATCTAATGATTCTCAGGAAATAAGCTATTCCTTTTACTTTGTTGGCTTCATGTTTCTAAATAAACCTCTTTACAATACATTTTAATATGTTGGGAAAAAAAATAAAAAATTTGAATTGAACCAATAACGTAGTAGCCAATACTATGCATAATAGAATCAAGATCAGGAATTCATCCTAAAAGCCCAACTCCGGGAAACTTCAAAATTCTTCCACTGGAAAGGTTTTCTTCTCATTTGGACCTAGGGGGCATAGGAAAGCTGATTTACTTACCTGATCCTCCACTAGACAGGTCCCTACAGAATTATCTTTACCATCTAAGGTCTTGGCCTCATCAAGACTGATGCAAGGTGCATAGCTCTTCATTTGATGTAAGGATGCCAAGGGACAGTCTAAGGCCAGAGCATGGAGGTGGGACATCAGCCAGGGGAAGGTATCATTGGTTTCACCACAACCCCCCATCATGTGTAACCTAACTGCACATATTGCAAGTTTTTTTTTTTTTTTAAAGGACAGCTCTATCATTATTGAAGTTGTTTTTGAATACATTTGCTCTCCCCCCCCCAGCCTAGGATCTAGCCTTCCTCCCTGATCCAGCTGTAGTGATGACTCCCTAGGAAACTGCTTAAATATTTGGATTTTCTCACCTATTCCATGACTCCCTGCCCTATATCTGGATCCAACAGTGCACTGACAAACCTCTGGCAAAAATCGGGCTCTGGTCACTATCGTCTTTATACCATTTATTGCAGTACTACAACTGGACAATAGAGCTTAGGGGTGCAGAATACACAAAGTACTAAATTGCAAAACATATGCTGCAATCAACTATTCCGGCTTAAGGCTGGGTTCACACTACTGTAACACCACATGTGATGTCTGTGCGATGTGAATTCAGACATACTGATTGGCTGAATTTGCATCGCATTTGGACAAAAATGGTGCAGGAAAAGGAGAGATTCCGAAAAAGGTAATTAATATTTTCCGTCACAAGCTAGGAAAATCTCGAATTATATGAAGACAGGAGGCGAGTATCTTATGCATTATCTTTCTTTAATAATGCCCATAGCAGAAATACAGTAAACATTTATTGTAACTTAAAAAATTCAAAGAACTACCCTTCCCAGCAGTCCCTGGGCCAGTGTAGCCCCTCCCAGACCGTAGCCTATATAAGGGACTGTCTGAGGTAACCTATTCCTCTTTCTTCATACGAATTAGTGTAAACAGGAACCGAAAGTCCAATTAGACATCTCCGCGGCTGCCGGGAACCTTCCGACTGAAACACAACATCCGAATCTGGAGGAAACAAAAGGACAAGGCCAACACGGACCAACTTCATCCGGACCAGCTTCATCCCAACGGGGACTATAGGAAACCCAAACCATTCGGAGCCGACCGGTCAGTTGTCCTCAGGAACATGGACCAACGGATTCAGTCAACGGCATCCCGACTCCAGATCTGGAACGCAGTAGGAACCTCCATCTGCGGTGAACTAAACCCATGGATCGAAACGGACAGCAATCCCAACGGGGATAGTGAAAACGAACTCCCGGGGCGTACCAGCCTCCGACTTGCAGGGTGCGTGGTTCATCAGTCTAGAACGAGAGAGAGACAACCTCGTGACAGGGTTGGGTTGGGAGGGAAGATACTCGCCTCCTGTCTTCATATAATTAATATTTTCCGTCACAAGCTAGGAAAATCTCGAATTATACATCAGACAGGAGGCTCATATCTTATGCAAGTTCAAAGCTATAACAATGCATATGACCAATAACAATCAAAATAATCCACAACACTGACATAGATATGTGTACCTCCTGTTCAAAGCGGGATTGGCAGAAAAGCGGTCGCTGACAACAGTCCGCCGCTATAGTAAGTCACAGAGGAAACCGGGAAGAGAGGATTAACGTAGGAAACGAGGAGTTGAAAGACTTGCGAAGATCGCAGCGAGGCTGTCAAGGACATATAAGTCTGTAGACAGCGGACCACATACAGTTGTGGATGTGCGGGGAAGAACGGGTAGAAAACCGATCCAAGTACCGTCTGGTCCAACGCACGACGGAAAAAGACTTGAGTCTCTGAGGCGAGGAATGACGCCTGGATATGTCCAAAGCCTTGACGTCTGACCCACGATGATGGAAATCAGACACAAGAAGACAGTAAGCTCGAAAGACAGTAACCTCAAAACAGAGTGTCAACGTCCCCCAGCCCGAGAACATGATCATGACCTTGGAAAAATCCCAAGTGTGCTGGTACATTGGGCGATTTAAACTTAACGCCTTCAAAATTGACACACCAACGGATCCAAAGAGTCCGCCCGATAATTGGCTATTACAGACCCTGGCGCTTGAACGGGGTCGACCCGTCGTTGATCACACCAAGTAACCCAGAGTCCCCAGGTAGATCGAGATGCCGATCTAGTCCCGGGGCCCAGTCCAAGGCAGGGAATCCCTAGCTGTTCCCGAAAGGTCGTAGTCTGCGACCGGAACCCCGATACTAACCATGTGAGGAGAGGTAGGATGTGCTTCGTGAGTAGAGGGTGCAGATCCCCGTTCGGACCAGCGAGGAGGTGGGGGGAATGAGGAAACAACCTGGGGAGTTCCACCGTCATCCTCAGAAGGAGGGGAAACCATGGCTGCGTCGGCCACCACGGAGTGAACCGCACGACTGATGCCCTCCGGCTCGATAAGTGACGGAGGACCCTGAGGGTCACCGGGAACAGGGGAACGCGTAATGTGTCCCCTGTGACCACGTTTGGTGGAGGGCGTCCACATGGTGCGCCTCCGGATCCGGCCTCCGGTTGTAAGAGCGGGGAAACTGGTGGTTGATACGGGGAACGAACAGGTCCATAGAGAAGGATCCGCGAAGTGAGCGAGGATCAGGGACCCTGACCGGTGCGGTCGCCAATCGTTGGAATCGGTCAGGTAACGAGAATCCAATCTGCCACCCTATAGGGATAGTCTGTGGCATATCCCGCAATCGGGACGATGTTGCATTCCAGGCAGAAGTGCCCAAAGTCTTACTAGATCCGCTAGGATTCTGGATCAGGGGCCCACCAAGCGATCGACGTACCGGAGGCGTTGCTGCTGCAGGTGATGCCAACGGCTACGGCTCTGCTACCCCCGAGATGGCAGAGGGTATAGGTGGAGACCACGCGGGTGGTCCTAACAGTGATGCTAATCCCCCCTGTGAAGAGGAGATGGAGGTGAGTGGAGATGCGGAGCAACCCCAGGACTTGTCGGAAAGAGTGGAAGTGGTTATTGAGAGGGCTGAGCAGGTGTCCAGTCCAGCATGTAGCCCGAGTGTGGCGACAGTCTTGATTGGAGACATTTCCTCTAGTGAGGAGGAAATGGAGGATGAGGATGGTGATGAGGACGACGGTGAGGACGGCGGTGAGGAGGATGGTAGCGACGAAAGCTTGGAGTGCGGGCAGCGTGTGATGTATACCCCCGGTTCAGAGACTCAGGTTGCTGGGAAACGGACTCGGGTTGAGAAGGTGGAGAGTGGGGAGGAGGGCTCTCTGCATATTGCTTCCCCTGGGGCCTCTGGAGAAGAGGTCGCTAGTTCACCAAGGCTAAGAAGGAGTCGTAGAGTGAGACAGGAAAAGGCTGGTCTACAGAAGGATTAATGTTTTTGTTTATGATGGCTGATTTTTCTTTATTTTTGATCATGGCCCTTATTGTGGCGTCCCTGAACGTTAGGAGCCTGAAAGCCGGTGTCAGGAGGGCTTTAGTGATGGATTTCTTAGGATCTGTGAAAGCAGACATTATTTGCTTACAGGAGTGCGGTGTGGAGGACCTGTATGGCATCTCGGAGTGGGGGAAGGGGGTGGCTGTGTGGGCACCCTGCTGTGAGTCCAGAGCAGAAGGAGTAGGGGTGCTTTTGAAAAATGATGGAATTAAAGTTCTTTCATATGAGGAAATAGTGCCTGGAAGGTGCTTGGCGGTAATGTTGGAATATGAAAACGAAAAGTTACGGTTATTTAACTGTTATGCACCAGCGGATAAAAGAGGTCGGAAGGTTTTTTTGGATACGTTGAAGCTGCAGTTACCGGGTAGAGTGCCAACTATTGTCACCGGGGACTTTAACTGTGTGAGAAAGGGGTGTGACAGGCACGGAACCAGTGAGGGAGGAGGGGTGGATGTGACTTCCCGTCTCTTAAATGAGCTAATAGAAGACTTTAGGCTTAAGGATGTTGCGGTGGTGGTGGAAGGGGAGCAGGCGGCACATACGTATTTTTCGGATAAGGGGACTGTATCCTCACGGATTGACTTGCTGTTGGTGTCTGAATTTGTGAGAATTGAGGCATACGAGACGATTCCGATTCTTTTTTCGGATCACAAAATGTTGTGCTGCAAGTTGATGATGGGAGATGGAGTGAAGTTTGGTGATGGCTGGTGGAAGTTAAATGTGACAGTACTGGAGGATGAGGAGGTGTGTGGTAAATGCAATACTTACCTAGAAGAGCTGGTGGAACAAAAGGGGAGGTTTGCAAATATTCTTGTATGGTGGGATTGGGCCAAAGTGTGCTTAGCTAATTTTTTGCAGAGAATATGTAGAATGAAAGCAGTGGAAAGAAAAGAGAAAGAGATGGCTGTGATAAAGAAGCTGCACTTCCTGTATAAATGTAAAAAGTTGGGTATTGACGTGGATGAAGATCTGAAAGATGTGAGAGAAACAAGGGATAAGCTCTTGAAAGAGAAAGGGAAGACTATTGTTTTTAATGCTAAAATTAAAGATTTGGAGGAGGGGGAGCAATGTTCAAGGTATTTCTTTAAAAAAGCCTTTTCCAGTAGAAAAGCTATGACCACAGTATTGGCAGGAGAGGAGGAGGTGAAGGGGGTAAGGTTGATGGAGGAGGTTTTTTCTTTCTACCAAAACCTGTATAAAGTGCAAGAGGGAGTGCAGGAGGAGGAACAGGAGGAATACTGCTGCGTGCTGGAGAAGTGTTTGGAGAAAGAAGAGGCGGAAGGGTTGCTGGACGAGGTTACCGAGCTGGAAGTAGAAAGTGTTTTAAAGAGGATGCACAAGAATAAGACTCCAGGGAAGGATGGTTTTCCAGTGGAACTGTATATTAAGCTTTGGCCAGTCCTGAAAGGGCACCTGACGGAAGTTGTCAGGTACTGTGTCTCCAAAGGGGAATTGTCTGCTACGATGAAGGAAGGGGCAATAACTTTGTTGTTCAAGAAGGGGGACCGGCGGGAAATTAAGAACTGGCGTCCGATTACATTACTGAACGTAGACTATAAAGTAGTGGCCAAGGTTTTAGCCAGTCGGCTTAGCCTGGTGGTACACAAATTAGTGGGTGAGGGCCAGGTCTGTGCTGTCCCAGGGCGGAGGATTTCGGACATTTTGATCCTACTACGAGATGTAGTTTCATATGCTCAGATGAACAATGTGCCAGTGGCCCTTATGGGGGTAGACCTGGAGAAGGCATATGACAGGGTGGCTCATTCCTTCCTGTTCAAAGTGCTGCAAAAAATGGGGATCCCAACACCCTTTTTGAAAACCCTGAGAGGATTGTATAATGGGGTGGTAAGCCAAGTTGTAGTTAATGGCAATCTGTCGGATTTTTTTCCAGTTATGGCTGGGGTTAGGCAGGGGTGCCCCTTGTCGCCCTTATTATTTATTTGTGCTATGGAACCACTTTTGCGACACGCACAGAGGGACAAGGTGATTAAGGGAATCTTCCTTCCAGGAAGTGGAGGAGAATGCATTAAATCGGTCTGCTATATGGACGATGTGACCTTTGTTTGTTCCTCTGAGGCCGACGCCCGGAGAGCAGAGTTGCACTTGAATTTGTTTGGTGGCGTGTCAGGGCTGAAAGTCAACTGGCAGAAGAGTCAGATTAGTATGCTGAGTGGATCCGGAGTTTTGAAGGAGGTGAGAGTGAAGGTGGTGGACTCGGTGGTGATCTTGGGGACGCAATTCGGGAGAAGTTTGTTGAGTCAAGCCAACGCGGAGAAGGCCATGGAGAAGGTCCGGAAGAAGGTGGATTTTTGGAGGTTACGAAAGTTGTCCTTTACAGGGAAGGTGCTGGTGGTTAAAGCAGTGATCCTCCCATTGCTGCTGTACTACAGTTTGGTTTTCCCTCCCAACGCAGGATGGATGCGGAAAATAGAGAGGGTGCTGTTTGTTTTTTTCTGGGGAAGCAAGATGGAAAGGGTGGGACGGAATACCGTGAGGAAGAGCCCTGAAGGTGGAGGCTGTGGGTTCCCTGATACCACAGCTTTTTTGAAGATGCACTTTTGGTTGGCGCATTATAAAGCCTTTATTGCGGGGGGCAAGACCGCCTGTTTAATGAGATATCTGGCTGGGTGGGCCCTTATAAAGTGGGGCTGGTGCGGGAAGGACCTGTTAAAGCCGGTGGCTTTAGTAACTTCACCTTTTTACTTGAAGTTGGTTTCTTTTTTTGACCTGAATGGACTTAAGGAGTTGAGCGAGAAGGCCATGGACAAAAATAGTCTGGTGAAGTGGATGCGGAGAGGGGAGGTAGTATCCAACATAAATGGTCTAGGGGCCAGATTAACGGAGGCTTGTTGGGGACGGTTCCTGCTAGGGGGTGCCTCGAACAGGCAGAAGGAAACTGCTTGGCTGGCATTCCACGGAGCTCTTTTAACAAAGACGTTTTTGAAAGATAGAGACTTGGCCAGGGACGAGATATGCCCTAGGGAAGGGTGTAATGACCGTGAATCGGTGGAACATGCCTTGTTCTATTGTTCCTTTGCTCAGGGAGTTAGGAGGAGGTTGGCGCCTTTTATGGAAGAGGTTTTGGGGGTCATAAGCTTGCAAAAGGTGGTTTGGTTTTTTGGTTTGGTGGAGGGGCGGAGGTCAACACAAAGGAAAATTTGGATCTTTTCTGCTATTGTGAAAGAAGTGATGTGGGATGTGAGGTGTTGGGAAGCGAGAAGAAAATTTGTGGCATCTGAGTCTGATTGTGTGAATATGATTTTGGCAAAGCTGTATGTGGTGATGTTGGTGGATAGGAGATGGATGGGCGTGGATGAAGCAAATGAGTATTGGGGGTGGAGTAGGTGGGAGAGGGGTGGAGGGTGGGGGTAGGGTGTTGCAGATATTGTATTTTAAAATGTATATTATGTGATTTTTTAAGTTAAAGTTGTTTTAGTAAAGTGAAGCTGTGCCCAGATGATGATTAAAGCAGAGTACATTGAAAGACCGTGTGCGGAAGGCTCTTGGTGAAGTATTTTGCTGAAAGCTTGGACTTGCTTGAGATCTGATGGGAAAAAAAAAAAAAAAAAATCTCCGATTGAAGAAGAAGGTCCTTCTGGATGGGTAATTTCCAGACCTGATTCTTTGCCATATTCAAGGCTAGCGGGAACCATGCCCTCCTGGGCCAAAATGGCAGGATTGCTATTGCCCTCACCTTCTCGTCCCGAATTTTCTGCAGCACTTTCGGGATCATCGGAATCGGGGGAAAGATATAGACGAAAAACTTCTTCCAGTTTATTGACAGAGCGTCTATCGCTAGCGGGTTCCCCACTCTGGATAGGGAGCAGAACTGGAGAAGCTTCTTGTTCCGAGAGTTGGCCATAGCATCCAAATCTGGCAGACCCCACATGGACGTGATCTTCCTGAAGACCAGAGGGTTCAGCTCCCACTCTCCCGGGCAGATCGAATTCCTGCTGAGCCAATCCGCTCTCACATTGTCCACTCCTCTGATGTGGATGGCCGATAGGGAAAGGAGGTTCTCCTCCGCCCAGCGCATGATGAGGGCACATTCCTTCTGCATGGAGGGGCTTCGTGTGCCCCCCTGTTTGTTCAGGTAGAACACTGCAGCTAAGTTGTCTGATTGTACCTGAACAGCCTTGTAGAGAACCTTGGACTTGAAATGGATGAGCGCTTTCCTGATCGCCGTGAGCTCTTTCAAATTCGATGACATTTGAAGCTCCTTCTGTGACCAGGCTTCTTGTACCCAATGATCCTCTACATGGGCACCCCAGGCTGAGCCTGAGGCATCCGAGGTGAGGACCGTCTGAATCGGAGTTTTGAGAGATCTGCCCTGTAAGAAGCGTTGAGGGTGCAACCACCACAGGAGATCTTTCTTCACTGGAAGAGAAATGTTGATATTCCTCTCCAAAGAGTCTCGGCTCTTGTCCCACTGGGTCAAAATGCAGTTTTGTAGCATCCTGAAATGAGCCCTGGCCCATGGAACAGCTTCTAAGGATGATGTCATCATTCCTAGTATTCTCATCGCTTTCCTCACTGAGCAGTGATCGGTTTGCAGGAGACCTTGCGCCGCCCGTTGGAGATTGGTAGTCCTCTGATCTGAGAGGGACAACTTCATTAGAAAGGTGTCTATCGTGAACCCGAGGTAGGAAATGACTGGAGTAGGGTCCAGAGAAGACTTTTTCAGGTTCACTAAGAACCCGTGGGTATCTAGCATTTGAAGAGTCTTGTGAAGATGTTGCTTCAAGACGGCTTCTGAGGGGGCCCTGACTAGCCAGTCGTCTAGATAGGGAGTAACACATATCCCCTGTAACCGCAGAGCCGCAGTCAGGACCACCACCACTTTCGTAAAAACTCGAGGCGCCGAGGTGATGCCAAATGGAAGGCATGTGAATTGAAAATGGAGAATCTGGTGATCGAGGAGGAGAGCGATCCGAAGATATTTCCTGTGTGCTCTGAGGATAGGGATATGCAAGTATGCATCCTGAAGGTCGACTGACGCTAGGAAGTCTCCTCTTTCCACGTTCGCGATGGCAGACCGAATTGACTCCATTCTGAATTTGTGTTTGACAAAAAACTGATTTAGATAAGACAGGTCTATTACTAGCCTCCATCCTCCCGAGGCTTTGGGTACCGGAAATATCGGGGAGTAGAGACCTTGGAATTTCTCTTGATCTGGAACTCTTTCTAGAGCGTGCTTTCTTATGAAGTCTTCTACTAACTCTAGAACTACTGGATTGGAGGGTTTGTTGAGCATGAACTTCTGAGGTGGGAAAGAACTCAGCTCCAGGGAGTACCCTCTTGTGATTATGTCCGTCACCCAGGAGTCCGATGACGTCTTTCGCCAGACCTGAGAAAAAAACCTCAGCCTGCCCCCCACTGGAGGAGAGGTGCTGATGGCGTCAAGATTCCTTGGGTTTATTAAAGGGCTGCTTCTTGGCTGTCGCCGGATCCTGCCTTTTTTTATAGTAGGATCTTCTGCCCCGAAAGGAATAGTTCCTTCTTGGGGAGTATCTGGATCTCCCAAAAAATGGCTTATTAGACTTTTTCTTCTCTAAGGGAAAAGCAGCGTCTTTTTCCTCATTGTAAGATTTGAGAATATCTTTTAGATGAGGACCAAACATAGAAGAAGGATGAAAAGGCATGTTAATGAAACTAAACTTGGATGGCATGTCACCCGTCCACTGCTTTATCCAAAGCGCTCTCCTGGTTGCGTTGGACAAAGCGAGGGATCTGGACGAAAACTTCAGAATATCCACAGGTGCATCACACAAAAATTCTGCAGCAGACTTCATCATGTCAACCCCTTTCAGCAAAGAGTCCCTGGACACTCCCTCTTCTATATCCAGAGATAATTGGCTCAGCCAGATCCTAAGAGCTCTAGCTACAGGAACTGAGGATGCCGCTACCTTGGAAGCGGAAGCTGCGGCTAGGTAGTTCTTTTTAGCCAGGCCATCTGCCTTGCGCTCTAATGGGTCGGACAATTTGGAGGATTCGTCTGAGGGAAATAGAGATTTTTTAACCATCCGGGCAGCCGCCAGATCAAGCTTAGGTGGATTCTCCCATTCGGATGAACATTTGGGGTCCAACCTATATGTAGTTTTAAAGCGGGCCCCCACGTCAGACCTTCTATCAGGGTTGGCCCAGTCCTTCTTAAACCAGTCATTTAAAATAGGGTGAGAAGGCAATCTCATATCCGGGATCTGTGGAAAGTAGTACAACTGATCCTTCTTTGGTCTGGCTGACACGTCTTTAGAAGACTCTATAGTGTCCTTTACTGCAGAGAGTAATTTGGGAAACTTATCCCTGGGCAATAAGTATAAATCATCATCCAAATCGTCTAATAATACTTCCGGACTGGATGAAGAGGCAGAAGATTCCCCAGAAGTGTTGGATGCAGCAGGGGACACATCTCTGGGAACCCTCTTTCTTTTCCTTTGCCCCAGGGAGTCTTTAAGTTCTTTAAAGGTATTACACATCTCATCTTTAAACCAGGCTAGGAAAGCATTGGTCTGCCCTCTATCTGATTGATTCAAGCAAGTTTCACAGGTGTCTCTAGTATATGATTCTGGCAAAGGTTGTTCACATTTGCTGCACATATTATGTCTAGACTTCCTTGTAGCTTTACCAGAGGGAGCCATCTGGAAAAACAAACAGAGAAAGGCCCCCACTTCTGTAATACAATTGCAGAAAAAGAACACAGAGAGACAAACCTCAGACAGTGTCTTACCTCTGACCGGCCAAGGGATCTGCTGCCTAGGCTGAGTGCAGCGATTGCAGATCCCACCAGTCAGAAAAGGCCCCAAAACAGGAAATGACACGGATAAAGGGAAGGCCCTGGGATCCCACACAAACAATTCCGGCTGCCCGTACATCAACTGTCAGTGGAAGCAAAATTGTAATTTACCTTGCAGCCATGTTCCTCCGCTTGTGGTCCCCATTGCTGACGCGAACTCCGGCACCCCCGGAAGTGCGTCATAACACTGCGCCGACCTTTCCGGAGACTTCCGGTACTGCGGCGTGTATACACCCTCGGTGTCCATCTCGTACCGGTCTTTTCGACGGGAAAACATGGCGGCTTCCTATACCGGACCGAGGGATGTCGGGGTGCAGGCTGAGGGACCGGAGATAGCATCCGGTATACGGCCGCCCCTACGCTCAGCAACCCAGAAGCACCGGGTGTGAGCACTTGCCTCGCGAATTCTTCATCTGTAGGTAGAAGAAAAATAAAATACGTCTGTGTGTGTTCTTGGGGGGAATTTATAGGGGCAGGACAGGTAGTCTTGCTGTGTTCAATTAATCAATTTAAACTTGTCTCACTGCTTGTTTAAGTTTTCTTCCTCCAGGGGTTAGATGGAAGCTTAACCCATTGTGTGCCGCCGTAGGACGACCAGGAAAGTCTTTTTATACAATGCAGAGGATTAACCCCTTAGGTTCCACTGTGAGTATAGCAAGAATGCATTAAGGTGAAAAACCCCTTTAACCGGTTTCCCGACCGGCTCACGCAGATATACTGTGGCAGAATGGCTCTCCTGTACGAAATCTCCTACATATACGGCTTTGCCAGGAAAGCCACCAGAGGGCCCCGGAGCACCACTGGAGGCACACGCGCGTGCTGCACAGCAGGAAACCCGATGCGCGCGATCGCGTGAAAGGGCTAGCACAGGGAATTTGTGTGTGTAAAGAGTCAACAGTAAATGGATTCAACCATGCATAGTGTGAGAAAAAAGGTAAATAAAATAAAATATCTACACCGTTGTTTCTACACAATATATTTTCCACATAACTTAGAAATAAAAATGGAAAAGTTGGTATTATTTGATTTCAGACAAATTAAAAAAAAAAAAATCTGAAAAAAACACTGTGCCCCGTTTTTTTTTTTGTGTGGTCAAAATCAATCGGAAATCTATTTTTTTTGTATAATTTTCACAATTTTTTCTCTAATTTATAAAAATAAAATTAACAAAATAAGGTATTATTTAAAGTATGGTATAAATAAGTTCTATATGTCCCCAAAAGTTACCAAAAGTATTAGGGACACCTGCTTATACACACACATGAACTTTAATGGCATCCCAGTCTAAGGGGGTGATTCACAGAGAGTTAGGCCGGCGTATCAGTAGATACGCCGACCTAACTCGGAATCTACGCCGACGTAAATTTAAGCGTATTCTGGAAACCAGATACGCTTAAATTAGGCTCAGATACGAGCGGCGTAAGTGTCTTACACCGTCGTATCCTAAAGTGTAATTTTTAGGCTGATCACTAGGTGGCGCTTCCATTGCGATCGGCCTAGAATATGTAAATGAGTAGATACGCCGATTCACAAATGTACGCTTGCCTGACGCAGTAAAGATACGCCGTTTACGTAACGCACTTTCAGGCCTAAAGTTATACCATCAAATAGCTGGAATAGTAATGTTAAGTATGGCCGTCGTTCCCGCGTCGAAATTTGAAAATTTTACGTCGTTTGCGTAAGTCGTCCGTGAATAGGGATTTACGTCATTTACGTCCACTTCGAAACCAATAGGACTGTGCGGCGTACTTTGCCGCAATGCACACTGGGATATGTACACGGACGGCGCATGCGCCGTTCGTAAAATACGTCAATCACGTCAGGTCACCCCCCATTACCATAAAACATGCCCCCTCAGCCGAATTTGAATTAGGCGCCCTTAGGCCCGCCCGATTTACGCTACGCCGCCGTAACTTAGCAGGCAAGTACTTTGTGAATCATGTACTTGCCTCGCTAACTTACGGCGGCGTAGTGTAAACACGATACACTACACCGCCGCAAAGTTAAGGCGCTCTACTTGAATCTAGCTATTAGTCTGTAGGGTTTAATATTGACTTGGCCCACCCTTTGCAGCTATAACAGCTTCAACTCTTCTGGGAAGTCTGTCCACATGGAGTGTCTATGGGAATGATTGACCATTCTTCCAGAAGAGCATTTGTGAGGTCAGGCACTGATGTTGAATGAGAGGGCCTGACTCATACTCTCCCTTCTAATTCATGTTCTATCGGGTTGAGGTCAAGACTCTGGGCAGGCCAGTCAAGTTTCTTCACCCTAAAACTCGCTCATCCATGTCTTTTTGGACATTGCTTTGTGCACTGGTCCAAATAATTTGGTGGAGGGGGGATTATGGCGTGATGTTGTTTTTCAGGGGTTGGGCTTGGCCCCTTAGTTCCAGTGAAGGGAACTCTTAAGTCAGGGTTAGGCAACCATGGCCCTCCAGCTGTGGTGAAACTACAAATCCCATCATGCCTCTGCCTCTAGGAGTCATGCCTGTGTTTGTCAGGGTCTTGCAATGTCTCATGAGACTTGTAGTTTCAAAATAGCTGGAGGGCCGAGGTTGCCTTCCCCTGTCTTAAGGCACCAGCATACCAAGACATTTTAGACAATTTTATGCTCCCAACTTTGTGGGAACAATTTGGGGATGTCCCCTTCCTGTTCCAACATGACTGCGCACCAGTGCACAAAGCAAGGTCCATAAAGACATGGGGTGGAGAAACCTGAATGGCCTGCACTGAGTCCTGACCTCAACCCGATAGAACACCTTTCGGATGAATTAGAGCAGAGACTGCAAGCCAGGCCTTCTAGTCCAACATCAGTGCCTGACCTCACAAATGTGCATCTGGAAGAATGGTCAAACATTCCCATAGACACACTCCTAAACCTTGTGGACAGTCTTCCCAGAAGAGTTAAAGCTGCGAAGGGTGGGCCAACTCAATATTGAACCCTATGGACTAAGTATGGAATGCCATTAAAGTTCATATGTGTGTAAAGGCAGGCGTCCCAATACTTTTGGCAATACAGAGCAAGTGTCTTGTACTATAGACCTGGAGGAAGAATACTGCATTGTTGCAAATGCTGATTATTCTACATAAAAACAAAAAAATGTGTCTGTTCCCTTTAAAACCCCATTGTGGTTTCACGCACAGTTCCTGTAGAGAAGAACAGATGTTTCCGAGCTGTAAGAAGTATTTGGCATGTATAGATATAATCTGCTCATCATGTCATGGGGAAATGTTTCATTTAAAAAACATGAATAACTATACCATCACCCGTGCAAAACCAGCCACAAGCCCTCTAAAATCAGAGGGCTAGATTCACAGAGATCTGCGGCGGTGTAACATATCGTCTTTACGTTACACTGCCGCAAGTTTTCAGCGCAAGTGCCTGATTCACCAAGCACTTGCATGTAAACTTACGGCGGTGTAACGTAAAGCTGTCTGGCACAAGCCCGCCTAATTCAAATGGGGCGTGTACCATTTAAATTAGGCGTGCTCCCGCACCGAACGTTCTGCGCTTGTTCCGTGTGAAAATTTCCCGCCGTGCTTTGCGCGAAATTACGGCGCCCCGACGTGTTTTTTGAATGGCGACGTGCGTTACGTCCTTTTGTATTCCCGGACGTCTTGCGCAAAAATAAATACATTTAAAATTTGACACGGGAACGACGGCCATACTTTAACCACTTGCCGACCTCCTCATGTAAATATACGTCAGCAGAGTGGCACGGACAGGCACATGCACGTACCTATACGTCCTCTGCTTGACGTGGGTCGGGGGTTTATAGCCGCCCCGTCGCGATCGCTCCCCGGAGCTGAAGAACGGGGAGAGCCGTGTGTAAACACGGCTTCCCCGTGCTTCACTATGGCGGCGCATCGATCGAGTGATCCCTTTTATTAGGGAGACTCGATCGATGATGTCAGTCCTACAGCCACACCCCCCTATAGTTGTAAACACACACAAAGTGAACCCTAAATGTTACAGCACCCCCTGTGTTTAACTCCCAAACTGCAACTGTCATTTTCACAATAACGAATGCAATTTAAATGCATTTTTTTCTGTTAAAATGACAATGGTCCCAAAAATGTGTCAAAATTGTCCGAAGTGTCCGCCGTTAATGTCACAGTCACGAAAAAAATCGCTGATCGCCGCCATTAATAGTAAAGTGCCATATCCACAGCGCATTTGCGTCCAAAATTGCGCAAGTGTAACTTAAATTCCGAGACGTAAGGCAGGGTTTTTGCAAGTGGGAAGGAAGTGGGCGTGCTTCATTGTAATGAGTCGTGACCCCATGCAAATGAAGGTCCGGCCGTACTGCGCATGCGCGCACGAATCTGCTCCTCACTGGGCATGTGCAGAACTTTGCTCTGCGCAATCAGTGAGATAGGAAAAAGGCCAAGCGTACTTAGTTTGAGGATCGCCCTGTGTATAAATAGCCCCACACAAACACACTTCCCTTGCAAAAGTATATCCCTGTGTTACCCTTCCTAGAGCAAGTTGCTTCTGCTCTGTCGTTTGTTGGTGTGTGTTGTGTGAGATAACATTTTTGGAGGAGTAGTAGAGTGTAGTTGTTTTTTCCTAAGTGTATTTTCTGTTTGTTTTTTTTCTGAGTGTATTTTCTGTTTTTTTTTTCTGAGTGTATTTTCTGTTTGTTTTTTTCTGAGTGTATTTTCTGTTTGTTTTTTGCGTGTTTGTTTTTGAATTTGTAGTAGCTGTCTGCTTGTGTTTTTTGATTTTGGTTTGTTTGTTGTGTGTGTATTTGTATCCTCCGCCCACACCTAAATGCCAGAGCCTCGTGCACCAGGGCCAAACATTAAGTGTGCATGAGGCCTTACATCAGTGTTGCCCATCAGAGCCCCCACCACTTCTACATCCCCATCAGAGCCCCCACCACATCTACATCCCCATCAGAGCCCCCACCACATCTACATCCACATCTAGAGCCCCCACCACATCTGAATCCCCATCAGAGCCCCCACCACATCTGCATCCCCATCAGAGCCCCCACCACATCTACATCCCCATCAGAGCCCCCACCACATCTACATCCCCATCAGAGCCACCATCACATCTACATCCCCATCAGAGTCACCATCGCATCTACATCCCCATCAGAGCCACCATCACAGCTACATCCCCATCAGAGCCCCCATCACATCTGCATCCCCATCAGAGCCCCCACCACATCTACATCCCCATCAGAGTCCCCGCTACATCTACATCCCCATAAGAGCCCCCACCACATCTACATCCCCATCAGAGCCCCCACCACATCTACATCCCCATCAGAGCCACCATCACATCTACATCCCCATCAGAGCCACCATCACATCTATATCCCCATCAGAGCCCCCACTACATCTACATGCCCATCAGAGTCACCATCACATCTACATCCCCATCAGAGCCCCCACTACATCTTCATGCCCATCAGAGTCACCATCACATCTACATCCCCATCAGAGCCCCCACTACATCTACATGCCCATCAGAGTCACCATCACATCTACATCCCCATCACATCTACATCCCCATCAGAGCCACCACACACACAGTTTTGTCCCCCCTCTACACTTGTGTCTCTATACTACACCCAGTACATTATTTTCCCCATCACTGTCTGTCTGCAATTTTCCCATAGATCAGCGTGTTCTGTGCTGCTTCTGAAGAGCTGGCATTAGAGCAGACACGCTGTACTTCCCAGCTCCCGCCCCTTTTACACAGACAAGCTGTTACAGCAAAAATGAAACTAACTCCGGGGGAGAATCTGGGAAGTGCAGCAGGTCTGCACTGTAATAACGTAGGCTTTGTTGGCACACTCCCTCAATGCTTGTCAGAAGGCAAAGCAAGCCGTCCCTGCAGTGAGTCCGATGACTGAAGCTGAGGGCCGGACAAAACGTCCTAGCGGGCCGGATGTTGCCCGCGGGCCATACTTTGAAGACCCCTGCTCTAAAGCCATGTACACACGCTCGGTTTTCACAGTGGTAAAAAGTCTGCCGTGAAAAACGAGGGGAAAGCCAAGAACCCGGCAGGAAAACTGCCATGGAGCTTTGGCTGGGAATCCTGGCCGTGTGTATGCTCCATGGGCACTGCCTCACAGTGTTTCCCATAGAGTATTAGTAAATCTGGCTGAAAAAAAGCCGCCGGGAAAATAGAGAGTAGGTTCTCTATTTTCCCGTCGGGATTCATGTCTGTTTTCCTGATAGAAAAACTGCGAGGAAGCATACACACGGCCGGTTTTCCCGGCCAAAAGCTCTCCTGGCAGTTTTCCAGACGGGAAAACCGGTTGTGTGTACGAGGCTTGACAGTACATTATGTTGGTGTTGGTGCACCGGGTGAAGTTTTTGGGTTGTGTTTTGCATGCCACAGGCTTTTAAAGAAAAAAAAATGACAAGGGAAGTTGTGGCATACATGATGTAACCTCTCTATAGTATGAATACATGGCTTGTTTTTCTGAATCGGCCTTGTTCACACGAATGTTCCGATCAGGTCCACCTCTCCGTGTTTCAGGCAGACCCAAACAGTCCCTCCACTCTCCTACATGGAGCGGTGGGTTTGCACCCACCTACATCCAATCTGATCTGCTAAAAAGAAACAAAAAAAAAACAGATGATGATCCACTCCCCTCTGTCTTGGTGAACTGGATGACATTAGAGGCATTTGAGTGTAAACAGACAGGTGGTCAGGTTACGTCCAGCCCAGTGTTGCCAACCGTCCATATTTTTACGGACAGTTTGTAAAAATGGGCACTTTTTCCCCCCGTTCGTAAATGTCCGTGGTTGCGGTAATGTGCCAGTAAAAATAGACGAGATTGGTTTGGCTTGGAACTGCGCATTGAGATTGGAGGCAGGGGGTGATGGTGGCTGCGGTGGCACCGCAGAGGGGGATGGAGGCAGGGGGTGTTAGTGGCAGGGGGTGATTGGAGGCAGGTGGTGTTGGTGGCGCCGCAGAGGGGGATGGTGGCACCGCAGAGGGTGGGGGATGGAGACAGGGGTTGTTGGTGGCACCGCAGAGGGGGATGGAGGCAGGGGGTGATTGGAGGCAGTAGGTGATTGGAGGCAGGGGGAGATTGGAGGGAGAGGGAGATTGTAGGCAGGGGGAGATTGTGGCACCGCAGAGGGGGATGTGACTCAATAATTTGCCCTTATTATATCGAAAATAACAAAAATATGTTTTTTTTACCTTAATATCTACCTTAAAGCGGAGGTTCACCCTTAGAGAGCACATTTTCCCCTTAGATTAATGCTCGTTTTGTCTAGGGGAATCGGCTAGTTGTTTTAAAATATGATCCGTACTTACCGTTTACGAGATGCATCCTCTCCGCCGCTTCCGGGTATGGGCTGCGGGAATGGGCGTTCCTTCTTGATTGACAGTCTTCCGAGAGGCTTCCGACAGTCGCATCCATCGCGTCACGATTTTCCGAAAGAAGCCGAACGTCGGTGCGCAGGCGCAGTATAGAGCCGCACCGACGTTCGGCTTCTTTCGGCTACGAGTGACGCGATGGATGCGACCGTCGGAAGCCTCTCGGAAGACTGTCAATCAAGAAGGAACGCCCGCTCCCGAAGACCCATACCCGGGAACGACGGAAGAAGATGCATCTCGAAAACGGGTAAGTACAGATCATATTTTAAAACAAATAGCCGATTCCCCTAGACCAAACGAGCAGGAAGCTAAGGGGAAAAGGGCAAAAACTAAATAAATGGGTGAACTCCCGCTTTAAATCACATTGCCATTTACCTGGCGTACTTGTTTGTAGCCTAAATACTGAAATACTGAAATTTGCACCTAAAAATGTAATTTAGTAACTTTGTATTCCTTACCAACCATATTTAACTTTGGTAAAGAATTCACTATATAATCTCTTACAGCAAACCAACCCTCTGAAGAAGACCCCGTTTGTATGGGTCAAAACGTGTCAGGTTTGTATACATACAGATGCATATGATATGTAATGCTGTGTAACAATTTTGTGTTTGCCTTTTTGTATATTGAATAGTATACTTTCCTCTACCAGAGCTCATATTTTAACTGTCATGATCATACCATATGTTTATAATTAATAAAGAAACCTTTTAATACATATACATTGTGATAATTATTGAATCCTGCTGCTAAAAAACCCCATTGGGGAAATCATCCCACATTGTATCATTTGGGGTGTGCAGCCCCTTTTCCTCTCACCACATATTTCTTTCACCTTCTATGTTATTTTTCCACTTCCTTTATCAGAGAGATGGCAACATTTGTTCTGCAGTGAAATCGCACAGCATTGTTGTCACCAGATTGACAGGTTATTCTTAAATGCACGTCATGTTTAAGTGTTACTATACCCAGGACCCTGAATTCACTATATCTGGTCTCCCACAGTACACAAAACATGGAAATGCAATTATTTGAGTAAATATAAACTGCTAAATACCCTTTCTCTTCAGCAGTATATAGCAGTCTTGTGACGTCTATCAATTCCCAGTTAAAGATTGTAGGAAGAGTTTTCATACTGCACTGAGCTGTTCTATCAGCATGCAGGGCCCCTAACCCTCTGTATGGACAGTGCTGATTGGCCCTGTGCTGGTCACATGCACGCTCTAGCAATGCACATCACACTGAGCATGTGCCCCAAGACGATGTTCTATTGAACGAAACGCGTCGGGAGAAGACACTGACCTTTTCTGCCAGTTTTTTGTACAAATCGCTTTATTACTCCGGTCACACGTGAGTGTAAATTTTTACTACTTTTAATAAATACTGAACCATACGCAGTATCACGCTATGTGTGTTTTAATTTTCCTTTGGTAAACTATCGATTCCAATATCTGAGAACCTTTATGGATATCGTATAATCGGCTCCACTCAGAAGGAAGGACTATTGCAGCATACATCTCTTCCCCTCAACGGATGACATCAGGTTCTTTGTAACCTCACAAGCCTGCATGACTTGATAGGTATACACCTATTCGAGTCTCATCATCTGGTAAGCAGATATTTATTCCATTTCCACGGTTCAGGAGCCTGTATTCTATTGCCCTCCATCTCCTTCAGGGATTTGACTATACTGTGGACTTTGGTCTATTTATTATTTGAAATTGTCTCATCATACGGACTTTTGTTATTTGAATTCTTTTTAGCGCCACACTTTTGCTTTGTTTGTGTCCTATTGTTACAAAATTGATCTATTTTTGTTGTGTTGGCCGCTTAGTTTAAACGTTTTTGACAGCGCATATACCGTATAGACGCTTTTTGTGTCTATAAATTCTCGAGCATGTGCAGCCTGACTCGAGTAACTCTGTCTTATCCAGACATGCGAACCCCCTTTTTTTTTAAATGTTTATTTTTTATTTTTGTTTATATTTTTTTTTCATTAAAGGGCCCAGAGGTCCCCATGGCCCTGGATGGCAAACCCATCTTTCTTTTTCTTTTTTTTATAATTTTTATTTTTTTTTTGTATATATTTTTATTTTTTATTAAAGGGCCCAGAGGTTTATTTTTTTATTTTTATTAAAGGGCCCAGAGGTCCCGGATGGCAACCCCCCTTTTTTTGTTATATATATATATATATATATATATATATATATATATATATATATATATATATATATATATATATATATATATATATATATATATATATATATATATATATACACCTACATTTATATATATATATACCTACATTTTTATATATATATACCTACATTTTTATATATATATACCTACATTTTTATATATATATATATATATATATATATATATTTATGTATATATCATTTTTTTTCATTAAAGGGCCCGGAGGGCCCCAGATGGCAACCCCTCTTTTTAAAAAAAATATATATATATTTTTTATATATATTTTTTCTTTCTTTTTAGCTTTCTATTAAAGGGCCCAGAGGTCCCCAGGGTCTCGGATATATTTATATATCATTTTTCATTAAAGAGCCCGGAGGGCCCCAGATGGCAACCCCTCTTTTTAAAAAAAATATATATATATATCTTTTTTATATATATTTTTTCTTTCTTTTTAGCTTTTTAGCTACCCCCCTTTTTTTTATATATATATTTTTCTTTATTTCTTCCTTTTTTTGTAAAGGGCCCCTCCACTTCTCAATTCGCGGCAGCCCCCCCGCTTCTCAATTCAATTTCAGGCGGCAGCACCCCCCCCCCCCCCCGGTTCTCTGCTCCAGGGGGCCCATGCCTGAAGCTGTGTAAGGGGCACCATAATTCCTGATGGCGGCCCTGCATACAGGATCAAATAGTATTTTTACACACGGCAGAGGATTAACCCATTAGGTTACCGTTGTGGGTTTAGTAACACGTTAGGTAAGTGACAGACAAATAAAGGGGTAAGGGAAATACTGCGCTAATGAGAAAATAAAATAATAAAAATTGAAAAATAGCTAATAAAAGCCAAGCTGCGACACATACAAAACATGTGAAACCATGCAAAAACAAAATATAAAAGGATAGAAAGTCGCGCTAAATATAATGAATGAAAACCCTGTGATGGCAAAGTGTTGCCATCACAGGGTTTTCATTTATTATATTTAGCGCGACTTTCTATCCTTTTATACAGACAAATAAAGACTTAGGGCTAGATTCAGGTATAATTGCACCCGTGTAACCCAAGCCGTTTACGTTACACCGCCGCAAGTTTTCAGTTTTAGTGCCCGATCCACAAAGCACTTACCTGGAAACTTGCGGCGGTGTATCATAAATACGTCCGGCGCAAGGCGGTCCAAATCGAATGGGCGGGTACAATTTAAATTAGGCGCGCTCCCGCGCCGGACCTACTGCGCATGCTCCATTTCAAAATTCCCGCTGTGCTTTGCGCGAACTGGCGTAATTTTTGCGATCGGCGACGTGCGTAGCGTACTTCCGTATTCCCGGACGTGTTACGCAAACGACGTGAAATTTTAAATTTCGACGCGGGAACGACGGCCATACTTTAGACCAGTGTTTCTCAACTCCAGTCCTCAGAGCACACCAACAGGTCATGTTTTCAGGATTTCCCTCAGATGAAACTGCTGTGCTAATTACTAAGGCAGTGAAACTGATAAAATCACCTGTGCAAAATAATGGAAAGCCTGAAAACAAGACCTGTTGGTGTGCCTTGAGGATTGGAGTTGAGAAACACTGCTTTAGACAGCAATACGTTTGCTGTCTAAAGTTAAGGCACCCAAAACGACGACTAACTTTGCGACAGGAAACTAGACTAGCGGCGATGTAGCGAACGCGAAAAACCGTCGTGGATCGCCGTAACTCCTAATTTGCATACCCGACGCTGGTTTACGACGCAAACTCCCCCCAGCAGCGGCCGCGGTACTGCATCCTAAGATCCGACAGTGTAAAACAATTACACCTGTCGGATCTTAGGGATATCTATGCGTAACTGGTTCTATGAATCAGTGGCATAGATACTCTGAGAGATACGACGGAGTATCTGAGATACTCCATCGTAATCTCCTTTGTGAATCTGGGCCTTAACTCCTGCTAACACTTTAAAGCAGTTACAGAAACATTTGTTTTTCTTTTTTGTTCTCACCTAAAAGAAGATTTGTAGTACTTACCTGGCAGGGGAGACACCATGATCATGAAGGTGGTTCTCCCAGGGTGAGGCTCGGCCATTGCACTCTGGCCGTGCTGATCGTGGTGCCTTCCCTGTCGCTTCTCGGCCTTTTGGCTAGGACTGGGTGTGGTATCTGTCCTTATCAGTTGTCAGCGGAGCGCTGAAGCACCTCCTACATGGGGAGGGTGGATGCAATCCAATGACGTCATTGCACCTGAAAGGATGGTTTCAGCAGGGACTACGCTGTGCTGCCCGATAGAATACTGGGGGCCGGCCCATGGTTGAGTCTGAGCCATCTGGAAGGGTGCTCCTGGTGAGGATGGGTGCTGCGCTTGGTCTTGGTCTTTTTGCCGAGTTCTAGTCTGGCCTTCTGGCTGGCTAGTGTAAGTGCTATCTTTGTCAGCGATCCGGTAGGAGGAGCTGGTAATACCCTGTGGTGGGCGGGGTAGGACTGTGCAAATCTGCTGGGTTGCTGGCAGGGGTGGAGGGCTGCACTGGCCGGTCGGGGGGTCGGATATGGAATGAAAAGCCTATGGTGCATGTGCCCCTGGAGTTGCAGTCCAGGGGTATCTGAAGATCACTGTGTGTGAGGGACACATTGATTTAAGATACCACGGTCACTGCACCAGATACACGCTTTTTTTAGCACCTGCCTCCTGGGCCGGGCCTTTTGGCTAGGACCGGAGAAATTTTTTATTCCTGGCCGGAGGGCCTGGTCATTGTTGATCACAATGACCACTTCTTTTCACTATCCCTTTCCCCCACTTTATTTAATTTAAGCCCATGTTTGTCACATTTTTGTCTTTTTTTGTTGTGCACGTTTTGTGTCACTGTGTGATTGGTAGGGTGCGGGTCCTCGGGCCAGCCCTGAACGTCTTGGGAGTGGGTGGACATGGCCTTCTGGCTTAGTTCGCCTGCTCTCATGGGGTCTCCCTTCGGGGGAGCCCCACCTAGTACTGGGAGGGTTCTGTTTCGGCAGTCCCTCCAAGGAAGTTGGGTCCGTGTCGGCTTCGGTTGCTCGGACCACAGTACCTCAGTCCCAGTCTGGAGCCTAACGCCCCGGGGGATCAGGGTTTGGGTCCCTCTTCACAGGAGGACCACTTGACGTTGCACCCGTCAACACTCTTTATGTGTGTGCACATTTTTCTGCACCGGGTGGAGTTTTTGGGTGTGTTCACATGCCATAGGCTTTTCAAAAAAAAAAAAAGGAGATTCCGTTTTCTGTTCCCGGCCGGACTATTCAACTATTAGTGTTCTGATGCCAACCCAAAATGTTGGATTTTCTTTCACTTTTAATGATAATACTAAACAGGAAAAATAGAGACAGCAATAAAAGTTGACAGCAGGGACAGACAGCAGTTGTCAGGTTTCCTTATCGATTTCCACTCTATTCAAAGTTTTGATTTTAGTTACACTTTAAGAAAAGAGTTAAAAAAAAAAAAAAAAAAGTTAAAATGTCCAAAACATTTTTTAACCCCCACCCCCTCCACACATGCACATATGTCAGGTGTGCATGCATACAAAACCAACATGCATGAAAGAAATCATTCCAGGGCCATCATTTATTGTTAAATCTTAAATTGAGGACCAGTAGAAGGCTTTAAAGTGTCACCTATGGACAATTTTGGGTACTGCAGTTTTTTTGCTGTCACACGGGCGAGCACACTTTTGGACATTGGCATATTTTAATTGTATTCAATAAATCAATTCATTTGTATTTTGGAGGAGAGGGGTAGGAGGGGTGGTTTTGGTGGTGGGGGTGTTAATATATCAGGGAAGCAACTATGGGATATAGTTGTTAGTTTTAGTCTTTTGGATGTAGGGAAGGGTTAGGGATTTTGAGGATAGCGGTAATCAGAGCTTTTTTTTTTCAAAAAATAGGCGAAGGAACTCAACCACAACCCCCAAAAACCCCCTCTCATAGGGGTGTGCTATGTGCAGAGTTCTTGGGTGTGCCTGGTACATAGTACAGAGTTTAGGGATGTGCTATGTGCAGAGGTCCGGGGTGCACTACATGCAGAGTTCCGGGGTGCACTTGGTACATAGTACAGAGTTTAGGGACGTGGTGGAGAGGAGTTTTTGGGTGTGTTCACACGCCATAGGCTTTTAAAAAAAAATAAAAAATTAGACAGAGCATCTCGGCCTTCTGGCTAAGATCAAGTGTAGTATCTGTTCTTATCAGTTGCCAATAGGTGGTGCTAAGCTGACTGTCCCCGCTACCCTGTGGCAGGGGGAAAGGGATGGCAGTCGGCGGACGCTAAGCCTGTTGGTGTGGAGGTGGAAGCCTTCTGATTTGGACAGAGAGGCATGAGGTCGAAGCCAAGAGGCCGGGTCCCTGGCCGTTGGCCTGGATTTGGTGGTAACTGCCCCAGTCAGTTGTTCTGGAGGGAACCCTTGCTTCTCCTTTAACCGGGAAGGAGCGGGTAGTACTTCCAGAATGTGATTAGGTGGGAGAGATAGGGGTTGTGGGTAGAGTCTGCGTCAGTAGGCTCTCCCCAACCTCTTCTCCCACCTTCCTGGCTGGGAAGGGTGCTGCCGGTCCGGACCGGGGGCTAGGGACCGTTGAAAAGCCCGTGGAGATTGTGCCCCTGGAGTGGCAGTCCAGGGGTGCCATACATTGCACGAGTGTTTGAGGGGCACTCATCGTGTGGCACCTTCAGGTCACTGATCTCCACAACACACTTTTCACACCTGCCGCTTGGGCCGGGCCTTTTGGCTAGGACCAGTGGAATTTTTATCCTGGCCGGAGGGCCGGCCAATGTATTTCACATTGGTCACTTTCCTCACCTTCCCATCTTCCTTTTCCCCACTTTCTTTTATTATTTTTCCCCGTGTGTTGTTTTGTTTGTCACTTTTTATGTGGTGCTTGCACTTTATGTGTGGCGAGTAGGGTGCTGGTCCTCGGGCCGGTCTCTGAAAGTCTTGGGAGTTGGTGGACTCGGCCTTCTGGTTAGGTTCACCGGCTCTCATGGGGTCTCCCTTCGGGGGAGCCTCACCGAGGAGGGTTCTGTTTCGGCAGTCCCTCTGAGGATGTTGGGTCCTTGTGGCTTCGGCTGCTTGGACCAAGATGGGTCCATATGGCTTCGGCTGTATGGACCACAGTTTACTCTTTTCCCTGCCAGGAGCCTAACGCCCCGGGGGATCAGAGACGGGTCCTTTTCGGAGGACCACTGACGTTTGCACCCGTCGCAGTTTTTTGTGATGTCACTCTTTATGTGTGTGCACATTTTTCCCTGCACCGGGTGGAGTTTTTGGGTTGTGTTTTGCACGCCACAGGCTTTTCAACAGAAAAAAAATCAGTAGTTACCTGGCAGGGGAGACACCATGATCATGAAGGCGGTTCTCCCAGGGTGAGGCTCGGCCATTGCACACTCTAGGCCGTGCTGATCGTGGTTGTCTTCCCTGCCGCTTCTCGGCCTTTTGGCTGGGACTGGGTGTGGTATCTGTCCTTATCAGTTGTCAGCGGAGTGCTGAAGCACCTCCTACATGGGGAGGGTGGATGCAATCCAATGACGTCATTGCACCTGGAAGGATGGTTTCAGCAGGGACTATGCTGTGCTGCCCGACAGAATACTGGGGGCCGGCCCATGGTTGAGTCTGAGCCATCTGGAAGGGTGCTCCTGGTGAGGATGGGTACTGCGCTTGGTCTTGGTCTTTTTGCCGAGTTCTAGTCTGGCCTTCTGGCTGGCTGGTGTAAGTGCTATCTCTGTCAGCGATCCGGTTGGAGGAGCTGGTAATGCCCTGTGGTAGGACCATGCAAATCTGCCGGGTTGGCTGGCAGGGGTGGAGGGCTGCACTGGCCGGTCGGGGGGTCGGATATGGAACGAAAAGCCTATGGTGCATGTGCCCCTGGAGTGGCAGTCCAGGGGTATCTGAAGATCACTGTGTGTGAGGGACACATTGATTTAGGATACCACGGTCACTGCACCAGATACACGCTTTTTTTAGCACCTGCCTCCTGGGCCGGGCCTTTTGGCTAGGACCGGAGGAATTTTTTATTCCTGGCCGGAGGGCCTGGTCATTGTTTCACCACAATGGCCACTTCTTTCACTCTCCTCTCCACTATCCCTTCCCCCACTTTATTTTATTTAAGCCTGTGTTTGTCACTTTTTTGTGTTTTTTTTGTTGTGCACGTTTTGTCACTGTGTGATTAGTAGGGTGCGGGTCCTTGGGCCAGCCCTGAACGTCTTGGGAGTGGGTGGACATGGCCTTTTGGCTTAGTTCGCCTGCTCTCATGGGGTCTCCCTTCGGGGGAGCCCCACCTAGTACTGGGAGGGTTCTGTTTCGGCAGTCCCTCCGAGGAAGTTGGGTCCGTGTCGGCTTCGGTTGCTCGGACCACAGTACCTCAGTCCCCGTCTGGAGCCTAACGCCCCGGGGGATCGGGGTTTGGGTCCCTCTTCACAGGAGGACCACTTGACGTTGCACCCGTCTGCACGTTTTTGTGAACACTCTTTATGTGTGTGCACATTTTTTCTGCACCGGGTGGAGTTTTTTGGGTGTGTTCACACGCCATAGGCTTTTCAAAAAAAAAAAAAAAAAATCAGTAGATAAGCCGACCTAACTCAGAATCTACGCCGACTTATGTTTAAGCGTATGCTCAAACAGAGATACGCTTAAACATATCTAAGATAAGACGGCTTGCGCCGTCCTATCTTAGATTGCAATATTTTGGATGGCCGCTAGGTGCCGCTTCCATTGCGGTCGGCGTAGAATATGTAAATGAGTTGATACGCCGATTCACGAACGTACGCCCGGCCGCCGCAGTCGATTTACGCCGTTTCCGTAAGGCATTAGCAGGCCTAAAGTTATTCCATCTATTAGGTGGAATAACAATGTTAAAGTATGGCCGCCGTTCCCGCCGCGAGATTCGAATTTTTTACGTTGTTTGCGTAAGTCGTCCGCAAATCGGGATTTACGCCGTTTACGTCCACGTCAAAATCAATAGGCCCGTGCGGCGTACGTAGCCGCAATGCACACTGGGAAATGTAGGTGCCCGGCGCATGCGCAGTTAAAAAAAAAACGTAAAAAGCGTGAGGTCAAGCCTCATTGCCATCAAACACCCCCCCCCCCCTCCAAGACATTTGAATTCGGCGCCCTTACGCCCGCTTTAGGCTAAGCCGCCGTATATTAGCAGGCAAGTACATTGAGAATCATGTACTTGCCTAGCTAACTTACGGCGGCGTAGCCTAAACAGGCTAAGCTACGCTGCCGCAAGTTTAGGCACTTCTCTCTGAATCTACCTTAAAATAATCAATAAAGAGATGCAGGAAGAAAATAAGACAGCATTCCAAAGTCATTTAAAATGTATTTTAATTCAACCACCAAACTGTGAAAAACAGACATATAAAAACTACAACACAATTGGTAAAAAGGAAAAAGCAAGTAAAATTATATAGAAACAAATATTTAACTTTCAGCAGTATATGGTATAATAAAAAAATATATATACTGTATATGTTAGTGCACAGCAATAATAATTTAATTTAGAAGGATTTATAATAAATTATGTAAATAGATTAAAAAATAAATTATACAGACGGCAAAGATGCAATTTATGGCTGTACATAAAATACTATTTTGGGTGAATATAGGAAGGATTGCATATTAATATTTTGCATACTTTTTAAAGTTTTGGGCTCTTTAATTTTTGATAGTAAAAAAACAGATGTCTGCTGATTGCAAGATAACATTTAAACACACAAATGACTCCTTCCTTATTGGACACCTCAGTCTGAGAGCCAACTAAAAGGCAGATGACCCTAATATGGGTTTTCATCGGTTAATCCATCATGCTTTGGGAATCCTTTCTGATTTGTCATGTAATGTTTTTATACAGGGTTTATATAGCACCGACAGTTTGTGCTGCACTTTGTAATATAAAGGGAGACAGTACAGTAACAATACAATTCAATACAAGAGAGTTAGGAGGGGCCCTGTACCCGAGAGATTATAATCTAATTGTAAAGCTGCGTGATTAATCGTTAAATAATCAAGATCGCGATTCTACCCCCCTTGCGATCCTAAAGCAGAATTATACCCACTGTTTTCACTCCTAACCATGCAGCAGTAATGTGCATCCTTAACCACTTCCATACCAGGCACGTATACACCTTCCCGCCCAAGCCAATTTTCAGCTTTCAGCACTGTCGCACTTTGAATGGCAATTGCGCGGTCATGCTACACTGTACCCAAACAAAATTGGCGTCCTTTTTTCCCCCACAAATAGAGCTTTCTTTTGGTGGTATTTGATCACCTCTGCGTTTTTTTTTTTTTGCGCAACAACTAAAAAAAGACTGAAAATTTTGAAAAAAAAATACGTTTTTATTTTTTTCTGTTAATTTTTTTGTAAATAAGTAAGTTTTCTCTTTCAATTACGGGCACTGATATGGCGGCACTGATGGGCACCGATGAGATGGCACTGATGGACATCGATGAGGTAGTACTGATGGGCACAGATGAGGTGGCACTGATTGGCGGCGCTTGTATGCGGCACTGATGGGCACACATAGGCGGCACTGATGGGCACACATAGGCGGCACTGATGGGCACACATAGGCGGCACTGATGGGCACACATAGGCGGCACTGATGGGCACTCATGGGCAGCACTGGGCACTCATAGGCGGCACAGATGGGCACTCATGGGCGGCACTTATGGGTGGCACTGATGGCTACTTATGGGTGGCACAGATGGGCACTGATAGGTGGGCACTGGGCATGGATGGGCACTGTGGGGTGGCACTGATGGACACTGTACAGTGGCACTGATGGACACTGTAGAGTGGCACTGATGGACAATGTGGGGTGGCACTGATGGACACTGGGGCGACACTGATTTACCTATGTTGCCAGTCAGTGCCCATTTGTGGGCATTGATTGGCATCTTTTTTTTTTTAAATGCTTTTTTTTTTTTTTTTTTTCAGCCTTTTTTTTTCAGCTTTTTTTTTTTTCATCTGCCCTTCCCTGGTGGTCCAGGGTGGGCATCCCTGGTGGTCCATGTGGCGATCCGAGGGGGGGCTGCGCTGATAAACAATCAGCGCGAACCCCCCCTGTCAGGAGAGCCGCCGATCGGCTCGCCTCTACTCGCGTCTGTCAGAGCCATCCTGTTTACATCGTGATCAGCCGTGATTCGACATGGCTGATCACGTGGTAAAGAGTCTCCGTGAGAGACTCTTTACCGAGATCGGTGTTGCGGGGTGTCAAACTGACACCCCGCAACAACGATCTCCGCGATGCGCGCCCCCGGGGGCGCGCAGCGGCATAGAATCCTGAGGACGTCATATGACGTCCAGTCAGGATTCTACAACCACTTTGCCGACGTCAATCTGTCATTGGCGGGCGGCAAGTGGTTAAAATGAATTGGCAGTTTATTATTTTATTTTTTTCCTGTTCACCTGAATTATGCCTATATCTAATTTTACTTCCTCCTCTGGGGCCGGGGCCGCAGACATTATTTCCTCCTAGGAGATCTTGGTCAGCTTGGCATGGCTTCAATGATAATTCTTGGCCAGCTTGGCATTGCACGGCTCCAGTAACATTTAACATTGGCGTCTATGGAAAATCTAGGTCAGCTTGGCATGGCTGTGCCATGCCAAGCTGACCAAAATTGCACCGTACTACACATGCACGAGATCGGCAGGTGCATGCTAGGTAGCCAGCATGCACAGAATCCAGGAAGGAGGACACTGTGGCTTCAGATGCCCACACTGGAGATGGCCGCTGTCTAGAAACGTCACAAAAAGGGAAAACAATGCTGCACAGATTGAAAACTGGGCATAGTTTACAGCATACCTTTGTTACATTGCATGAAGCATGAGTATTCTAGGGGTATTTTTATCTTAAAAGTCATCCGCTTTTTGCCGATTCAGTGCAGAGAGTTCTCTGCTCACTGCTGACAGCTGTCAAAATAAACCCCCAAAAAAACAGGCAGCCTGCCAAGTTTGTGACAACATCACTTAGACAGAGATTAAGAGAAACATTGTAACACTTAGGCCTCGTACAGCCGGACCGTTTTCAGCGTACATGCCCGCCCGGAGATTTCTGTATGATGGCTGTACACACCATCATACAGAAATCCGCGCGTACACGATACGCGGCGACGGGGCCGCGCCGTCGCCGCGGCGATGACGCGGTGACGTGCGTGGCCCTGGCAGTTCAATGCTTCCACGCATGCGTCAAAGTCATTCGACGCATGCGAGGGATGGCGGCCGCTCGGACATGTACGGTAAGTCTGTACAGACGACCGAACATGTCCAACGGGCAGGATTCCAGCAGGCATGTTTCTAAGCAAGTTTAGAAACATTTGCCCGCTCGAAAACGGTGTGGCGGGCAAATGTACGCTGGAATCCTGTCCGCTCGGCTGTACAGACGACCGAACATGTCTGCTGAAACTGGTCCGCGGACCAGTTTCAGCAAACATGTTCGGTCGTGTGTACGGGGCCTTAGTCCTTTTAAAGGGATGAACTTCGGTCTGTAAATGAGGGAAGTTTAACCACTTAAAGACTAGACCTTTTTTCTGACACTTGTTGCTTAGTTAAAATCAGTATTTTTTGCTAGAAAATTTCTTAGAACCCCCAAAGACCCTAGAGAATAAAAAGACGGTTGTTGCAATATGTTATGTCACACTGTATTTGCACAGCGGTCTTTCAAACAATTTTTTGGGGGAAAAAACACACTTTAATCCGTTAATAAAAAAAGTAAACAGAGCCCCCCTTTTTATTACCTGAACCCGGTCATTCCAGCGTCCAGGACGAGCCCAGCAGCTCCAGCCGCTGTCTCGGGTCCTCATTGGATAGACTGATAGCAGCAGGAGCCATTGGATCCCGCTGTTGTCAATCAAATCAATCAATCAAATCCAGTGACAAGGGAGCCAGGGGATGGGGCCGAGTCCTGCTGTCCGTGTCAATAAGAATGCGGCTCTCCATGGGGGCACTGAATGAAGAGGAGGAGCCAGGAGTGCTGCCCGGATACCATTGCATAGAGGAGGCAAGTATAACATGTTTGGTATTTTAAACAAACAAACAAAAAAAAACATTACAATCACTTAACATACACTCCGCAATCAGTTTGCATGAACAGGTTGCAATTTTTATGCAGTGCAGATTTGCAGAAAATTTGTTGTGAATTCGCACCGCATCTAGTATGAACCAGGCCTTAAAGCGGAGGTCCACACAAAAATGGAACCTCTGCTTTTCGGAGCCCCCCCCCTCCCCTCTGGTGTCACATTTGTCACCTTTCAGGGGTGAGGGGGTGCAGATACCTGTATAATACAGGTACTTTCACCCACTTTCGGGCATAGATACCTGCAGATTTTGCGGCTATCTAAGCCACTCCCTCGCCGTAGGCGATTCTACGTGAATCTGGGCCTAAATGAACAGAGCAAAATGACATTTGTCTTGCTTTGCTTATGGATCTCCTATTGAAGTGAGCGGAGCTAGGGTTCTCACCTGTACGGGACTCACCTGGACAGTTCGAGTTTTGAATCATGTGTCCGGGTTTCAGGCGGACTGAAACCTGGACACATTCAGACCAGGCTGTGGCTCCCAAAGATAGTCACACACAAATCTGTTGCCGTCCGAGAGCTGCAGCGGCCGTCTGGTGGTAGGTTTGGCATCAATGGAGGGCAGGGTGATGATGTCAGGAAGAGTAATCTGGTCACACCCACCATTCGCTGCGGTACGGTATGCGCACCGCATTACTACTCTCTGTTCGGGTTGAGCTTGAAGAAAAGGTGGCAACCCTAAGCGGAGCAGCTCCATGGGAAAGAGCACTAAGAGGGGATTTTCCTCACACTTTGTAGATATTTTCCTCTTGCCTCCTGTTGCATCTTTTCTTCTTTTTTTTAGAACAGTAGATGAGGGGGACCTGAAAGCATCAACAGAGCGATCACAGGCACAGCTTCAATAGGATGGATTGCTAATGTCATTAAAGCTGGTCTCTAGATAAACAGCTAAGAACACAATTTACAAGCTATTTTAGGGCTTCATGTACACAGGGCAGTTGCAAACATTTTCTGAACTCTGGAAACTGACAGCTGAAAACCGACGGTGAAAAACGTCCATTTTACAGCATTTGCATACGTTAGGTTAGCAGCGATTATTAGCATTTGAGGTTAGAAGCGTTTTTTAACGATAACTTCAGGAGACTCTCCCAAAAATGCCCACAAACGCGTATGAATGCAAACGCGCATTAAACGCGGTTTACCGCGGTTATAAGCATTTGGTGTTTGAATTGGCAGTAAACTACATTCCTGAACAAGATTTTTCTGCTTTAAAAAAAAAATGCCTGTAACCTACTATAAATGACTAGTACTGTACAGTAGTTGATGCTTGGGATAAACTACCATCAGAGGTAGTGAGACAGTCAACAGTAAATAGCTTTAAACAAGCTTAGGATGAACATAGATCTATAGTCAGACAGCAAAGTTAACAAAAAAACAAAACAATAAAAACAATAACAAAAGCATACTCGACGGACCACTTGGTCTTTTTCTACCGTCACTGTGTCAAATGCCGCGTACACACGACCGTTTTTAATGTCATGGAAAAAAACAAAGTTTTTCTCAACGTGATTCTTGTCAAGCCTGCCTTGCATACACATGATCGTGAAAAAGAAAATGCTCGAGCAAAGCGCGGTGACGTACAACACGTACAACGGCACTATAAAGGGGAAGTGCCATTCGGATGGCGCCACCCTTTGGACTGCTTTTGCTAATTTCGTGCTAGTAAAAGTTCGGCAAGAGACGATTCGCGCTTTTCAGTCTGTTACAGCGTGACGAATGTGCTATCTCCATTACAAACGCTAGTTTTACCAGAACGAGTGCTCCCGTCTCATAACTTGCTTCTGAGCATGCACGTTTTTTTCTCGTCGTTAAAGCCTACACACTACTGTTTTTTACCACGTGAAAAACAACGAGAAAAATTAGAGCATGTTCTAAATTTTTAATGCCCATTTTTTATGACAAATAAAATGCTCTGGAGCCTAAACACGGTCGTTTTTAATGACCAATTAAAAAATGGCATTTTTCTTGTCATGAAAAACGGTCGTGTGGACGCGGCAATAGAGGAGAGTTCACAGGATGCTTGAAAAAATGCCCAACTGCTCCTAAACTTCAGTTTAACAGCTGTAGTGTATATGAGGCGTTACCTGCCAAGAGATTTCTGAGCTTAAAATGGTTCTAAAGGCCTCTGCATCACAGTGGCTTCTGCCATGCGTCTCCTACCACTTCCTCCGCCTAGGCATCCAATAGGATCGCCTTTCCTTTCAGCCAAGTGGGTGAAGGGTTTCAGGACCGGCTTCCTTATTGACCGGGAGGAAGATCAGTGTGAGAAAATTGGATATTCATTTTCTTCTGTCACACAACTGGGTGGGCTCAGGGTGCAGTGCTCTGTGCCTCGAGACCACCCTTTTTTGATGCCTATTAGAGCCTCTGACTCTAAACACGTGCTTCAAACCCCCCCCCCCCCCCAATTGGAACCCATGCACGCAGGGCCTTCTTTAAGGCAGGGCAAAAGGGGAAGCTGCCCTGGGCCCTGTCATTGTTGTGGGGCTCAAAGCAGCTGCCTCATACTTGCCAACTATCCCAGTTTAAATTCCCTTGTTCCTTGAAGTTTTAGTTCTGTACTGTGTCCTGATATCTCAGTGTGAAATGCTACCCAGCTCTGCCCTATTGTTGTGTACAGATGACTCACCTGCAGACCCTGTGTTTACATGTAAATAACTGTCATTTATATGTAAATAGCATTGCATTCATATGTAAATAGCGGAGGCCGGAATCATTCATATGTTAATAAAGGCGGCATTCATATGTATATTATGCCCCTCTGCAGTGAAGAGATGATGTGTTGTAACCTCTAGCAACCAATCAGTGAGCAGTATTACTGTACAGTAATCTCTAGCAACCAATCAACAAGAAAAAATCATGTGCTGTAACCTCTAGCAACTATTCAGCGAGCCGTAATGTGTGCTGTAACCTCTAGCAACCAGTCAGTAAGTAGTAATGATATGCTGTAACCTCTGGCAACCAATCGCAATCACTGCCTGATCTGATACAGTAAACTGATTTAAGTCTACCTGATATTTATTGTATGTCTCAGAGCAGGTGGAGAGCAAAATTGCATGGGGGGCCCCAAGAAATTTTTTGCCCAGGGTACAATCAACATTAAAGACGGCCCTGCATGCGCATATAGATTAGGGACACATGGATGTCCGCCAATGGTTCAGACGCCTGTTCTATCAGGCATGCATCTGGGATGGAGTTTATATAACTTCTATGGGCCGGATTCACAAAGAGTTACGCCGGCGTATCACTAGATATGCCAACGTAACTCGGAATCTAAGCCCGTCGTAAGTTTAAGTGAATGCTCAAACTGAGATACACTTATACCTAGCTAAGATACAACGGTCTGTGCCATTGTATCTTATGGTGTAATTTTTCCGCTGGCCGCTAGGTGGCGCTTCCGTTGATTCGGCGTAGAATATGTAAATGACTTGATACGCCGATTCACGAACGTACGCTTGCCCGTCGCAGTAAAGATACGCCATTTCCATAAGAGATATGCCGCGTAAAGATAAAGCTGCCCCCTAGGTGGCGTAGCCAATGTTAAGTATGGCCGTCGTTCCCGCGTCGAAATTTGAAAATTTTACGTCGTTTGCGTAAGTCGTCCGTGAATGGGGCTGGACGTAATTTTCGTTCACGTCGAAACCAATGACGTCCTTGCAGCGTAATTTGGAGCAATGCGCACTGGGATATGTACACGGATGGTGCATGCGCCGTTCGTAAAAACGTCAATAACGTCGGGTCACCAAACATTAACATAAAACACGCCCCCTCATCCTTATTTGAATTATGCGCGCTTACGCCGGCCCCATTTACGCTACGCCGCCGTAACTTAGGAGGCAAGTGCTTTGTGAATACAGCACTTGCCTCTCTGACTTACGGCGGCATAGCATAAATACGCTACGCCACCGTAAAAATGCGCAAATCTACGGGAATCCAGCCCTATGTGTTTTCATGTTTACTTGGTGCTCCATTTTCTTTTCCAAAATATATGGTTAGCATATTAGTAGTCTGCCTAAATTGGGACCAATCTTTGTGGGAAAATGGATCAGGAGAAAGGATTGGTAATCCAAAACCAAGCAGAAAGTCACTACCGTACTACCCAAAGGTTACTACTGTATGTAACAACATTGGCTCAATAGTACCACACAGACAGACAATGAACTATGGGGAGATTTTCATTACCCACCTGTGATCTTTATATATACAGCAATGGAGACTAGTGACAAACAAACAGCGATGGTTACATAAGGGATAATCCGGTTACGTGATCTCCCCTTTTCTGTAGATGAGATATGTTCAGCTTCTAGGCAAAATGAATTACAAAGAAAAAAATAACTATATTGGTATAGAAGAATAGGGAGTATAATAGATAATTATATAATTCATTAAAAAAAAAAGACATTCAGAATAAATTTGCCCTGATTAACCAATTTGCCTGAGGGATGTTTCTAGGTACCTAATAGACTAGGGGCACATCTGGGCACACCGATACAATTTTGAGGAGCTCCATGAATACCATGACCACTTTGAATCAAATCTAATGCTGTGTATACACGATCCGAAATTCCGACAAGAAAACCGTGGATTTTTTTCTGAATTTTGGCTCAAACTTGAGTTGCATACACACGGTCACACAAAATTCCGACCGTCAAGAACGCGGTGACGTACAACACTACGACTAGCCGAGAAAAATTAAGTTCAATGCTTTGACTTGATTCCGAGAATGCATGTTTTTTTGCGCCTTCGGAATTGCATACAGACGATCGGAATTTCCGACAAGAACTTTTCCCGTCGGAAAATTTAAGAACTAGCTCTCAAATTTTCGCTGTCAGAAATTCCGACAGAAAAAGTCTGATGGGGCCTACACACGGTTGGAATTTCCGACCCAAAGCTCACATTGAACTTTTCTTGTCGGAAATTCCGATCATGTGTACGCAGCATAAGACTAATATAATCTCTTTAACCACTAGAGTACCGGGCCATCGTCAAATGACGGCTCCACGGTGACTCTGAATATTCAACAGGACGTCATATGACGTCCTGTATTCCTGCGACCACTGGGGGGCGCGCGAGCGCGCCGGCGGTGGCGCGCGTGCGCCCGGCGCGTCCCCGAGATGCCGATGCGCGTGCCTGGCGGTCGCGATGTCCGCCAGGTACCCGCGATCGGTAACGACAGAGCAGGGACGTGGAGCTCTGTGTGTAAACACAGAGCTCCACGTCCTGTCAGGGGAGAGAGGAGACGGATCTGTGTCCCTTGTACATAGGGACATAGATCGGTCACCTCCCCCAGTCAGTCCCCTCCCCCACAGTTAGAACACATTACAGGTATACATATTAACCCCTCCCTCACCCCCTAGTGTTAACCCCTTGAATGCCAGTCACATTTATACAGTAATTAGTGCATTTTTATCGCATTAATCGCTGTATAAATGTGAATGGCGCCAAAAACGTGTCAAAAGTGTCCGATGTGTTCGCCGCAATGTCACGGTGACAGTAAAAAAATCGCAAATCGCCGCCAATACTAGTAAAAAAATTAATAAAATAAAAATGCCATAAATCTATCAGCTATTTTGTAAACGCTATAACTTTTGCGCAAACCAATCAATATATGATCATTGCGATTTTTTTTACAAAAAATATGTAGAAGAATACGTATCGGCCTAAACTGAGGGAAAAAAAAGTTTTTTTAAAAAAAATTGTGATATTTATTAAATAAAAAAGTAAAAAATAGTGTTTTTTTTTTTAAATTGTCACTCTTCTTTTGTTTATAGCGCAAAAAATAAAAACCGCAGAGGTGATCAAATACCACCAAAAGAAAGCTCTATTTGTGGGAACAAAATGATAAAAAAATTGTTTGGGTACAGTGTAGCACGACCGCACAATTGTCATTCAAAGTGCGACAGTGCTGAAAGCTGAAAATTGGCCTGGGCAGGAAGGGGCGTAAGTGCCCGGTATGGAAGTGGTTAATTGAACAAAAATGAATTGGTCTTTAAAATGTAATGTCACATTATGATGCAAACAAATTATTAGAATTAACCTCAGTTATTAAGTTAAAGGGATTGTAAAGGCAGAAGATTTTTTTTTATCTTAATGCATTCTATGCATTAAGATAAAACACCTTCTGTGTGTAGCAGCCCCCCTCAGCCCCCTACTACTAACCTGAGACCCATCTAGATCCAGCGATGTTGCAGGAGTAGCGATGTGTTCATATAGTAGAATATAAACAAATCTAAAACAATATAAAATAGAACACCACGTGATAGTGAACCAAATTTACATATTGTATCTATCTACAAAGTTCAAATAAGCATGTGCTCATAATGTTCATCTGGTGAAAACAAAGTAATTGTTAAAAAAAAAATCCAAGATCAAGTCCATAAATTGTTGTATATTTTCAAGTGATTAAACTCAAACAAACAATCTTCATTAGACAAGATTGAAAAAATCTTCCACCACACCGCTTGTGATTGTGATTCCTCTACCTTAAGGCCCCATACACACGAGAGGATTTCAGAAGATTTCAATGCGATGGCGTGTACACACCATCGCATTGAAATCTGCGCTGAAATCCTGTGCCGATGACGTGTCGCGCCGTCGCCGCTATTATGACGCGGCGACGGGCGCGACGCTGTCATATAAGGAATTCCACGCATGCGTCAAATCATTACGACGCGTGCGGGGAATCCCTTTGGGCGGATGGATCCGGTAAGTCTGTACAGACGAGCGGATCCATCCGTTGGAATGGATTCCAGCAGATGGATTTGTTGAGCATGTCAGCAAATATCCATCTGCTGGAAATCCATTCCAGGGGAGATTTATCTGCGGATAAATATCCGACGGAGTGTACACACCATAGGATCTATCCGCAGAAACCCATTTGATGGGATTTATCTGCGGATAGATTCTATGGTGTGTATGGGGCCTAAGAATTACACACACCAGAAAAATGTGCCTTGCACTCTCATGCTCGGCAGTAAGGCTTAATGCACCCAGCAGGGTAAACAAGTGATTCCAACAGTGCTCGACAGAAGGAGGAAACTTCACATGTAAAAATTAAAAGTGCTTTTAATAGTGAAGTATTGTAAAAAAACATTTATTAAAAAAGGCACATGTAACCTTCAACCATTGCACTTACATCACTTCAAAACATATAAAGGCACTTCAAAGGTAAAACTTCTAAGAGCAGAAAACTTGCAGCGGTATATTGCGGTGTGTTGCGGTCACGGCGGACCCAGGGTATAGCCTGTTAATCTCGCTCACTCCTCTAGCCCGAAGCAGCTTCACAACCGGTGATTCCGAACGTCATACATCACAGGTGTTTGCCGTATAGACACCCCTAGACATGTTCTTCATTGGGATTGGCTGTACGGCACGGCAACCTCCCCTTTATACTCCTCTCGTCGCGGAAGTAATCCCAAGTGCGCATGCGCACATCCCGTGTTTCCATAACCACAATACACCGGCTCTGACCCAATACACCCATGCCAGATAACTCGGCACTATCATACCTAACAGCCTAGATTTTCTCTGCCTGCCTATGTCATTCAGGTAGATGCCCATTATTTTTGTTCCCTTTGTGTACACATTTAGTTTATTGTAACAAGGCAACTTGTACACTTTAACATTTAAAATGGAGCATTATTTTCTTTCCATTAAAAAAAAATTAAATAAAAATATTGACAATGTCCATTTCTGTCCCAGGGATGATTCTGATTATTGCTGTTCCTCAACTTTGCTCATTTTTAGCAGGTATAATAATGTACTGTTATTAACCACTTGCCGTCGCCGCACCGTCATAATACGTCCACAAGGTGGCTCTCCTAGGCGAGATCACGTATTATGACGTCCTACCTTTTAGCCGCCACTAGGGGCGCACGCGAGCCCCCCGCTCGCCCCCGACTCCCGTGCGTGTGCCCGGCGGGCGCGATCGCCGCCGGGCACACGCGATCGCTCGGTACAGAGCGGGGAACGGGAGCTGTGTGTGTAAACACACAGCTCTCGTTCCTGTCAGCAGGGGAAATGCTTTTCTTCGGTTCATACAATGTATGAACCGAGGATCAGTGTTTCCCCTAGTGAGGCCACCCCCCCCCCCCACAGTAAGAACACACCCAGTTGCTGGACTAGAGTGGTGTATCCTACTATTATGTTAGTCTGTCTAGATGCAGGATAGATTATTGTCTATCACTTCCTGGAACGTTCGAGGTATGGGAGACCCAATTAAGCGAACATCAGTCATGTCACTCCTGGAGGAGGGTATGCCGGGACTCTTATGCCTACAAGAAACACACTTGACTAAGGACACTGTCCCACTACTGAACAGTCGTAAATTTCAGGCTCAGTTCCACTCAGTGCATTCCTCCTATTCAAGGGGGGTGAGCATATTGGTGGGGAGGGGGGTGACGTTTGCCTGCACTGAGTCCCAGTTAGATGATCAAGGCCGATACATATTTCTCTTTTGCCTAATTGAGAATAGCCCATACGTTTTGGCCAATATGTATATCCCCCCACCATTTAAACTAGATGTTCTAAACAAACTCCTCGAATTCACACTCGATAAACCAGGGGTTCCAGTGATAGCCATAGGGGACTATAACGAGGTGTTAGATGGAAGCCTGGATAGATTTCCTCCGGGAAAAAGAGCTGGTGAGGGGCGATTAGCTCGATTCCTGGAGGAAATAGGAATGAGAGATATATGGAGAACTCACTTTCCGCAAGATCGCCAGTACTCATGCTATTCTAGCTCCCATCATACGCTTTCCAGAATAGACCTGGCAGTGGGTAGTGATGATGCAATGTCCTTGGTGAAGAAAATTTACTATGGCCCCAGAGGGGTTTCGGACCATTCCCCTCTGGTGCTAATAATAAAGATTGGAGTTAAAGTCTCCCGTAGCGAGTGGAGATTTAATCCAGGTTGGCTGGAGCTGATTGGTGACCCAGAGATCCTGATGTCTAGACTAAAAGAATTCGTATATATTAATACAGGATCTGCTCCAACGGGAATAGTGTGGGACTCTCTGAAAGCTTTTTTGCGCGGCTTACTAATTCAGCAGGTAGCCAGGGTGAAAAGGGAAGGGAGAGAGCAGGAGGGCAAGTTGGCCCGTGAAACCACTCAAGCTGAAGTAAGGTTTATTGAGCAACCCACCCCAGCCATGCGGGAAACATGGTTGACAAAACAGCTAGAATATAAAACAGCTACTTTGAGGTGTGCGGAGAACAAGCAGACTCTACAAAGACAGTGCCAGTTTGGAGAGGGAGAGAAGGTAGGGCGGATGCTATCCCTTCTAAGTAGGACTAACTCCCCTCCGTCAAATATTCCAGCAATAAAGACAATAGGGGGAGAAATATCCATGGATGGCCAGGTGATCTTACAAACATTTTGTGAATATTACAAAGAATTGTACAAATCTAAAGGGGGGGCTGAGAGTGGAGCTATGGAATCATTTTTTCAGGAAATAATAGTCCCTACCCTGTTAGACGAGGACAGACAGGCCTTGGATGCACCAATCACGTTAAACGAAATTCAGCAAGCCGTAACTTCAATGTCAAACCAGAAATCCCCTGGCCCGGATGGACTACCTATCGAGGTGTATAAGAAATTTGGCGAGATTTTGCTACCAGAGTTGTTGAAGGCTCTGGAGGGGGCTGAGAGTGGAGGCACTCTTCCCCATTCAATGCTGGAAGCAACCATCATAGTGATTCACAAAGAGGGGAAAGAAAAATTGCTCCCCTCATCTTATCGCCCAATTTCTTTGTTACCTACCGATGTTAAGATCTTAGCCAAAATTTTAGCAACTCGCTTAAATAGATGCATTAGTAAACTTATTCAACCAGATCAGTCAGGGTTTATACCAGACAGGGCAACAACTATTAATATAAGAAGAACTTTTTTAAATATAGAAATACCAACTGATAACGAGAGGCCCAGAGCAGTGTTATCTCTTGATGCCGCTAAGGCATTTGATAGCCTTGAATGGAGATATTTATGGGAAGTATTAGAGAAATTCGGCTTCGGGCCTTGCTTTGTCAGATGGATTAAATTACTATATAGCGAGCCAAAAGCTAAAATTAAGATCAATAATGAGACATCGGAATTTTTTCAATTGGAGCGAGGGACGAGACAGGGGTGTCCTCTGTCCCCCCTTCTGTTCACCCTCGCCATGGAACCACTTGCAATAATGGCCAGGGCGAGGTCGGACATAATGGGGTTCAGAAGACACCAAGGGGAAGACAAGATTGCATTATTTGCAGATGACATCTTGTTCTTTCTGGGGGATGTTGAAACCACTCTAGACAAAGTGATACAACTGGTAAATGACTTCGGTCACTTCTCAGGTTTGACAATTAACTGGGAAAAATCTGCCCTTTTACCACTGGATCCAGTTGATCTCCAGCTCCTGCCAAGTGCTTCTCAATTAAGCGTGGTCACAAAATTTAAATACCTAGGCATTTGGATAGCGAAAGATATTACCTTATACGCCAGTTTAAATCTTGATCCACTGTTACTAAAGTGGAAAAATAAATGCGATATTTGGAAAAGACTTCCCCTGTCTGTAGCAGGACGATGCAACTTAATCAAAATGATATGGCAACCGCAATTAATATACCTGCTCCATAACGCACCTTTATGGCTGGGATATAAATGGTTCAAGAAAATAGAATCACTATTTAGAGAACTCATATGGAGAGGAGGCCAAGCCAGGATAAGTTTGCAAACACTCCAGCTGCCAGTAAAAGAAGGGGGTATGGCGGTTCCACACCCAAAGTTATATTTTATTGCGTCACAACTGCAACATTTGGTAGGGTGTGGAACCTTTGAGGGAGACGGCTTTATTAGCCGCTTGATGTTAACGGGTAATCCCCATAAATTGTTGGTGGAAGCCCTAGAGGCAGATTACTTTCCCCATAAATTTCCAACTATAAAATTGGCTATTAAAGTATGGCACACAATAAAGACCTTATTGGGATATAGTGGTCAAACAGAATTCTCCCCCCTATGGAATAACAATAATTTACAGGAAATAACAAGCATAGAAGAATCGAGAGAATGGAAGAGTCAAGGTATAACTCGCTTAAAGCATCTGTTTGAGGGTAATACCCTAAAATCATTCTCAGATTTAACAAGAGAATTTAATATTCCCAACAAAACATTTTACAAATACCTGCAGGTCCGCCATGCTATTCAAGTACAATTCAGTTCTAAAACAATGGTATGGACCCAGATTCCCGTCCTTCTCAAAGTAATCAGGGCAAGTACGGCCAAGGGCTTAATAACAGTAACATATAACAGCTTGAGTGCTAGTGCGATAAGCAGAGCGGGCCCGGCCAAGAGTAAAGAAGCATGGGAAAGAGACCTGGGAACAATTCCATCTGAACAGTGGGAGAGAATTTTGCATCAATGCGCCGTTGTTTCAATCGCCCCAGCGCAAAGATTGTCCCACTTGTTTTTACTGCATAGGGTATATCATACTCCGCATAAAATGTTTAAACTGGGGTGGAGACAGAATAACGAATGCCCGAGATGCAAAGATAAAGGGGACCTAATTCACATGGTCTGGAAGTGCCCCAAACTCTATGATTATTGGGTAGAAATAATAGAGAGGATAAACAAGGTATTTGGAACATCCCTCAATCCAGTGGCCAGGACTTGCCTACTGGGGTGTATAGAAGATATAAGGGCACCTCAGGGCAGTTTGGAAGCTATATTGCGGTGCCTTTTCCAGGCACGAAAAACGATAGCCCAAAAATGGCAGGCGCAGACGCCCCCGTCGGTAGATAACTGGTTAGCGACTATGAATCTAACAATTTCAAATGAGAGAGTATATTTTACTAGACAGGGAAACTATGGGAAATTCACTAGCATATGGGGGCTGTGGCAGAGGGCGGTGTGGAACATATGAGGATGGCACTGGAGGAAGGGACTCCAGGGTAACGTGCCCCCCCCCCCTTTCCCACCCCCCCCCTCCTCCCTCTCCCGTTGGAAGTGGCTGTCACCTATTGTGGTGGGAGTATGGCTGATGGGTGCTCTAATGGGGATTGGCGATATAGGGCATGTGATCACAAGTATAGTCACAAGAGAAAAGGGTAGATGACGGACTCCCCTTCTCTTCTGTGCTCGTCTGTCCGCTTAGTGGATTAACAAATGGGGTAATACGCTCCCTTAGGTAGTTGGGGGGAGGGGGGGGTGATTGGATACAGGGTTACAAGACTTAGAAGATATCAGGTACATCTGATTATACAGGCTAAGAATATGTTTAGCACTGATTATAGTATGTTGTCTTCTGTTTCTTTTTTCTGGTTGTATAATGCTAGATGGTTACCTGTTAAAATAATTGTCTGATGTATAAGTAATCTTAAAATCAAATAAAAAGAAATTAATCTAAAAAAAAAAAAGAACACACCCAGGCATACTTAACCCCTTCCCCGCCCCCTAGTGTTAACCCCTTCACTGCCAGTGGCATTTTTATAGTAATCTAATGCATTTTTATAGCACTGATCGCTATAAAAATGCCAATGGTCCCAAAAATGTGTCAAAAATGTCCGAAGTGTCCGCCATAATGTCGCAATACCGAAAAAAAAATCGCTGATCGCCGCCATTACTAGTAAAAAAAATATTAATAAAAATGCCATAAAAATACCCCCTATTTTGTAAACGCTATAACTTTTGCGCAAACCAATCAATAAACGCTTATTGCGATTTTTTTTTACGAAAAATATGTAGAAGAATACGTATCGGCCTAAACTGAGGAAAAAAAATGTTTTTTTATATATTTTTGGGGGATATTTATTACAGCAAAAAGTAAAAAATATTCATTTTTTTCAAAATTGTCGTTCTATTTTTGTTTATAGCGCAAAAAATAAAAAACGCAGAGGTGATCAAATACCACCAAAAGAAAGCTCTATTTGTGGGAAAAAAAGGACGCCAATTTTGTTTGGGAGCCACGTCGCACGACCGCGCAATTGTCTGTTAAAGCGACGCAGTCCCGAATCGCAAAAAGTACTCTGGTCTTTGGGCAGCAATATGGTCCGGGGGGTAAGTGGTTAACATTGCAGGCAGATTATTACACACTGGCAACGGATCTTAAACTGTCGATACTTACCCAGATTCACACTGAGAGCCTCATCCTCCAGACTACTATGGTCCACATGACAGGAGTAAGTGTCTCCCTCCCTTGTTGGCACTTCCACACTTACTCTGATCTGATAGGTGCCATCCGGATGGGGGAGAATTGGAGTCATTTCATCTGAAGGAATATGGTCTGTCACATTCCTCATCCACTTCACATCCACTGGTCCGGGATGAAACCCGTACACCAGGCAATGAAGTCTGGTCACACCACCCGACTGACGACGGCCCCACACCTTCACCTCTGGGCGCACTGAAATACAACAAAAATCACGATACACTACAATAAAAATGTTTACTTTGTATTTTAAGCTCAAAAAGAAAAGAACCAGCACTATGAAGGCGGTCAGAAAACATACTGGCCAGGACATTAATTTTTTGTATTTCACTTTCATGGACTTTGTCCAATGTGGAGGGAGGGAGATCACTGTTCTAACTCACGTGTGTACATACAATTAGGCTTGAGCTATTGAGCTCTGTAAATACCAGGCTCTTTACTAAATGAAGTAAAGTGAGTCAGGAAACCATGTGAAAAGGAACTGAGCGCTCCGCCTGCTGAATTGATATAAGAATACTAATATTCTTGTACAAGAAAAAACAAAAAAATATGTACCAAATTAATATACATTCTCTGTAACTCATGCTAGTGGTATTTGTCTGTACAGAAACCCAGGAAACGTAGCATATGTACACCATGGGGCAGATTCACGTAGCTTGGGCGCAGCGTAACGTAATAACCCGTTTACGTTACACCGCCTCAAGTTTTCCGATTTAGTGCCCGATCCACAAAGCACTTACCTGGAAATTTGCAGCGGTGTATCGTAAACACGTCCGGCGCAAGGCGGCACAATTTAAATGGGGCGGGTACCATTTAAATTAGGCGCACTCCCGCGCCGGACGTACTGCGCATGCTCCCGTCGCAAATTTCCCGACGTGCTTTGCGCGAAATTACGACGCGCCGACGTTTTGTGAATCGTGACGTGATCAAATGACTTACGCCAGGAAAAAGAAAACATTTAAAAATAATTCAAAAGCGACGCAGGAAAGACGGGCATACTTTAACATGGTGGAATACTTTTCCACCATATTAAAGGTGCCCTATCTTTGCGACGGAAATCTAACACTTGCGACGGCGTAACGACGGGAAAAATCTTAGTGGATCGCCGTAAGTCCTAATTTGCATACCCGACGCTGGTTTACGACGCGAACTCCCCCCAGCGGCGGCCGCGGTATTGCATCCTAAGATCCGACAGTGTAAGTCCATTACACCTGTCGGATCTTCTGGCTATCTATGCGTAACTGATTCTATGAATCAGTCGCATAGATACTCTGAGAGATACGACGGAGTATCTGAGATACGACGGAGTATCTGAGATACGACGGAGTATCTGAGATACGACGGAGTATCTGAGATACGACGTCGTATCTCCTTTGTGAATCTGGCCCTATATTGCCAAGAGTATTGGGTCGTCTGCCTTTACATACACTCGGGGCCAGATTCACAGAAGAAGTACTTTCAAATTTGCCGCGTCGTATCTTTAGTTTGAATCCTCAAACCAAGATACGACGGCTTCTGGCTACGATCCGACAGGCGTACGGCTTCGTACGCCTTCGGATCGTAGGTGTAATACTTCGGCGCCCGCCGGGTGGAGTTTGCGTAGTTTCCCGCGTCGGGTATGCTAATTAGCTGTTTACGGCGATCCACGAAGGTACGCGCGGTCATCGCATTCTCTTACGTCGTCGCTAGTCGGCTTTTCCCAGCGTATAGTTAAGGCTGCTATTTCTTGGCTTATATTTAGACTTGCCATGTTAAAGTATGGCCGTCTTCCCGCGTCAAATTTTCTATTTTTTTTTTTTTCCGTAAGTCGTCCGGGAATAGGAAAGGACGTAACGCACGTCGCCGTTCAAAAAATTACGTCGGTGCAACGTCATTTCGCGCAAAGCGCGACGGGAAATTTCAAAACGGAGCATGCGCAGTACATTCGGCGCAGGAACGCGCCTAATTTAAATGATAGACGCCCCATTTGAATTAGGCGGGCTTGTGCCGGACGGATTTACGCTACGCCGCCGCAAGTTTACAGGCAAGTGCTTTGTGAATCAAGCACTTGCCCGTAAAACTTGCGGCGGTGCAATACACTACGCCGCCGGAATTCTACGTGAATCTGGCCCATGGACTTTAATGGCATCCCAGTCTTAGTCCGTAGGGTTCAATATTGTGTTGGTCCACCCTTTGCAGCCATAACAGCTTCAACTCTTCTGGGAAGGCTGTCCACAAGGTTTAGGAGTGTGTCTATGGACAGTGGAGACTGCGAGCCAGGCCTTCTCTTCCACATCAGTGCCTGACCTCACAAATGCGCATCTGGAAGAATGGTCAAACATTCCCATAGACACACTCCTAAACCTTGTGGACAGCCTTCCCAGAAGAGTTGAAGCTGTTATAGTTGAAAAGGGCGGGGGCCAACTTAATAATGACCACTATGGACTAAGTCTGGGATGCCATTAAAGTTCATGTGCGTGTTAAGGCAGGTGTCCCAATACTTATGACAATATAGTGTATCTAAAAAAAGAAAAAAAATTGTAGTATTTCAGAAGACACATTTTTGTTCACTTGCAAAATACTTGCATCAAGCAAGAATTTATAATTACCATTTTTTTAAAAGTTATCCGTTTTCACAAGTAGATAATCCTGAAGCCACTGAATACACGCCTTGTCTCTATAGTAGAGTTGCCTTTTGACAGTATTTGGTCTGCTGTTCCAATCCTTAGCTAACATCATTGCTTCATCCGCAGATGCCATAAACTTCTTCTTCTCGTTGTCCAAAAAGAGGAAATCTCTACCATGAGCACCAAACTCTTCTTCCCCACCCGTAGAATTATCCTCATTAATCCAACAACCGAATTTCACTTGATAGACATATAGATCTGTATAATCTGAAAAGGATATAAAGAATTTTTTCTATAAACTGAAAGGTATACAAAATAAGCAATAGAGGTGCATACAAGAATAAAGTAAGACTTATTTTTCTTTTTTAAAGAAGGGGGCAAACGCCTAATTAGACATTGCTGGTTTTATAACAATGGCCAATACAGAGAGGGTATAATCCCTATATTAACCACTTACCCCCCGGACCATATTGCTGCCCAAAGACCAGAGTACTTTTTGCGATTCGGGACTGCGTCGCTTTAACAGACAATTGCGCGGTCGTGCGACGTGGCTCCCAAACAAAATTGGCGTCCTTTTTTTCCCACAAATAGAGCTTTCTTTTGGTGGTATTTGATCACCTCTGCGTTTTTTATTTTTTGCGCTATAAACAAAAATAGAGCGACAATTTTGAAAAAAATGAATATTTTTTACTTTTTGCTGTAATAAATATCCCCCAAAAATATATAAAAAAACATTTTTTTTCCTCAGTTTAGGCCGATACGTATTCTTCTACATATTTTTCGTAAAAAAAATCGCAATAAGCGTTTATTGATTGGTTTGCGCAAAAGTTATAGCGTTTACAAAATAGGGGGTATTTTTATGGCATTTTTATTAATATTTTTTTTACTAGTAATGGCGGCGATCAGCGATTTTTTTTTCGGTATTGCGACATTATGGCGGACACTTCGGACATTTTTGACACATTTTTGGGACCATTGGCATTTTTATAGCGATCAGTGCTATAAAAATGCATTAGATTACTATAAAAATGCCACTGGCAGTGAAGGGGTTAACACTAGGGGGCGGGGAAGGGGTTAAGTATGCCTGGGTGTGTTCTTACTGTGGGGGGGGGGGGGTGGCCTCACTAGGGGAAACACTGATTTTCTGTTCATACATTGTATGAACAGAAAATCAGCATTTCCCCTGCTGACAGGAACGAGAGCTGTGTGTTTACACACACAGCTCCCGTTCCCCGCTCTGTACCGAGCGATCGCGTGTGCCCGGCGGCGATCGCGCCCGCCGGGCACACGCACGGGAGTCGGGGGCGAGCGGGGGGCGCGCGCGCGCGCCCCTAGTGGCGGCTAAAAGGTAGGACGTCCATTTACGTGGTCTCGCCTAGGAAAGCCACCTTGTGGACGTATAATGACGGTGCGGCGACGGCAAGTGGTTAAAGGGACTATAACAGGGTAGAGCTGACTTGTTTTTAAAGGCGAATGCCTGATGCTGTTATCTTTGTTCTGTTCACCAATCCATTTATATTTTAAAGGAGATGTATAAAATATCCCATTCATTTCACTTCATCGTGAGCAAGTATTTGGCATTTACCACAGTAGAGTATGGACAGGCCAGAGAGATCACTTGAATGCAGTTGGCCAACTTGAACATGCATTGCAATTTACTCCAAATCAGCCATACCGTTATGATAGAGCTGCATGATTTTGGATAAAATTAGAATCACGTTTTTTTTTGCTTAGAGATTTGTAAAAAAAGATTGTGTGTGGGGGTCGAATCAAGATTAATAATTGATCGTGCAGCGCTACATTATGACTATCCACCATAATCCATTGAGGCATGTACTCCACTAGACCTCTGAAAGTATGCTGTGGTCTCATGCACTAGCCATCAGTAGCAAATCCTTTAAAGCAGGGGTCTTCAAAATATGACCCTCCAGTTGTTCAGGAACTACAATTCCCACCATGCCTACTCATGTCTGTGAATGTGAGAGTTTTACAATGCCTCATAGGACATGTAGTTCTGCAACAGCTGGAAGGCCATAGTCTGGAGATCTTTTTTTTTTCACTTTAAACATCATTAAAATCGCTGCTCCACAAAAACGGCCGTTTTTAAAATATTTTTTTCGATTGATACATGTTCCCTGGGGCAAGACCCGGGTTCTGAAAGACGTTTACCAACATTAAATTGAATATTGGTCTTTAAAATGATCGTTTTTGAATTCGAACGTTCGAGTCCCATAGACTTCAATGGGGTTCTAAATGTTCGCGCGAACCCGCGGTCTGTTCGAACGTTCTGATGCGAACCGAACCCGGGTATGTTCGGCTCATCCCTACTCCCGACCCACCTTTTATATGCAGTGGGTGGACAAGAAGCCGACCAGCCGCCATAGTTATACGGCGGCAGGTCGGCTCCCCTGTGCAAGGTCACGTAGCTATACATCACGCCCCCCGCTCGTCCCTGACCCTGACGCACGTGCCCAGTGGGTGCGATCACCGCCGGGCACCCGCGATCGCTCGTTACAGAGCGAGAACCGGGAGCTGTGCGTGGGGGGGGTGACCTATCGTCTGTTCATACAATGTATGAACAGCGTTTTGTCATTTCCCCATGTCAGTCCCACCCCCCTTCAGTTAAAAAAACACACCCAGGGAACATGATTAATCCCTTCCTCTCCCCTAGTGGCATTTTTATAGTAATCAATGCATTTTTATAGCACTGATCGCTATAAAAATGACAATGGTCCCAAAAATGTGTCAAAAGTGTCCGAAGTGTCCACCATAATGTCACAGTACCGATAAAAATCACTGATCGCCGCCATTACTAGTAAAAAAAAAATATTAATAAAAATGCCATAAAACTATCCCCTATTTTGTAAACGCTATAACTTTTGCACAAACCAATCAATTAAGGCTTATTGAGACTTTTTTAACGAAAATATGTAGAAGAATACGTATTGGCCTAAACTTAGGAAAAAAATAGTTTTTTTATATATTTTTGGGGGATATTTATTATAGCAAAAAGTAAAAAATATTATTTTTTTTCAAAATTGTCGCTCTATTTTTGTTTATAGCACAAAAACTAAAAACAGCAGAGGTGATCAAATTCCACCAAAAGAAAGCTCTATTTGTAGGAAAAAAAGGATGCAAATTTTGTTTGGGAGCCACGTCGCACGACCGCGCGATTGTCAGTTAAAGCGACGCAGTGCCGAATCGCAAAAAGTGGCCCGGTCATTGACCAGCAATATGGTCCGGGGCTGAAGTGGTTAACATAGGTGTGAAAAATAAAAAAATATGCCTGGATAGATAAGTGGTTAAATCTGCACAAGAATTGACACACCTGCACAATATAGGTGTACATAAAAACCCGGCACATGCGTAGAGTAGGGTGACCACTTGTCCCGGATTTCCCCCGGGACAGTCCCGCATTTTGCAGGTCTGTCCCGGGCACCTTCATTCCAGGAAAATACAGTGTCCCAGAATGAAACTGACACAGCCACCCCCCCCCGGGCCAATCTGATGCCCCCAAAAAAGGCTGCCACATCACCGCTTTACTCACTGACAGTACTTGTCCTGGCTGGGAATGCTTGGAGGAGCACAATCCCCACCCCCTGCTTGTGATTGGAGAAATCATAAATCCCGCCTCTTGTGTCCAATCACTGTGCTGTGATTCGTTAGAGCATAAGCTGATTTTTGGGAAGGGAGGGTGTCCCTGAATGGTAGTTTGGAAATGTGGTCACCCCAGCACAGTGGCATCCTTAACGTTCGCACCCGGGGGATGATATCACACTTCGGTCAGGTGGGAAGTATAAACCAATGAATCCAGCGGCTATTTTGCTGGAGCCATGAGTGTGGCCTACACAGCATACAAACATCTGCATAGGTAACAAACCTCTGTTTTTGTCTTTTAATATTAACCCAATTTTGGATAGATTGTGCTGCAGCTTGTTGAGGATACTTAGGACGTGATTCCATGTTTTCTGGGTATTCTAAAGCAAACTTGTTTTGATGGTGATGTTCTAATCACTAGTGTTGGAATATAATACATTATTAAGCTTTCTGTATATATGTATTGCTATAAACTGCAGCACAGAAAAATGTTCATGGTAGTAATTTTTACACATTATTTTTCTTTCCTTTTATTTTTTTAGTTTGTGTAAGGCTGGTACTCATTCAAGTATTGTTTAACAAAACCCAGTAGAAAATTTGTATCTTGGAGATTTGAAGTCCTCACACAATAAATATCTATTCATTATAGTTTGGTCCAGTTATACCTCATGTGGTCACACAAAATTTCACTACCTAATGGTTGATAAGATAAGCCACCTATAAGCCTCTTATTGGTTAACAACAGTGTGAAGGGTAAGCAAAAAATACCCTGAAGAAGCCCCAGTAGGAAAAACACGTTGGGAGTCTATACCATTATACCGATGTAGAAATGGCTATAACAATGACCATGTAACAAATGTGTATAATTTTTAGTATTTTTTTAATTATTATAAATTAATAAATGATGAATTTTTAACCTTTAAATTTTTTAGGTATTAATGTGTACATTCCAGCACCCTTCAAAAGTCCAATTCATTGCTATAAATTGAGATGTCATTTACCCACACTACAAAACTCTTCTGTACATAAGCGGCCAGAAGATTCTAGGTGATTTCATTGACTATATATGGTCAAACAGAGATTGTCCAGTCCTCAGTTGGGACACAGACAACAACAAACACCTGGCAGAGGGTCTAACCCCTCCACTTCACCCAAAACAAAAAACAAAGTTTTGTCTTTTCATGCGCGTTAATGAAGAATCAGTCCTCAGTCTTTGCTTACCCTGGCTTTGGCATTTTCTATATTTAGATTCTATCAGGTTCCTTCAAAGATCTGAGTTTATTTATGTACCATATGTGAACTCTACCACAATGCGTGTGAAAGCACTTTCCACATATCACTGGATAGAGAAAGGGTCAAAGTTAAAAGCCCACCTAGAATTTCCATTCAATGCCACACAACATTATGACGTGTTCTTTAAAACTGTCTGCATAAGAAGCTGTAAAAGTGTCAGTTACTGCAGGCATTGCATCCTAGTGTCCTTTAACCATGGTCTTTAACCATGTGATCAGCTGTGTCCAATCACAGCCGGTCACATGTAAACACGGAGATGCCGGTAACCGGCTCTCCTCGCCTCACACTGCCAGAGTGTGTGGCGAGGAGAGCCGATCAGTGGCATCTCCTCACAGGAGGACATCTAGGAATGTAATCAGGGCACTGATCATCAGTGCCCTGATTACTGTATAGAAATTTAGTGTCACCAATCAGTGCCCACCATTTCCCACCAGTGGCAGGAATCATTGCCCACCAGTGGCAACAATCAGTGCCTACCACTGCCTACAAGTGCCACCAATGAGTGCCCATTAGCAATGCCAGTTAGTGCTGACTGTCAGTGCCGCCTATCAGTGCTGCCCATCACTGCTGTCAATCAATGCCCATCAGTGTCACCCATCATTGCCATCCATCAATGCCAATCAGTGCCCATCAGTACCGCCTACCCGTGCCACCTATCAGTGCCCACCAGTGCTGCCTATTAGTGCCCATCAGTGCCCCCCTAACAGTGCCCATCAGTGCCATGTATAAGTGCCGCATACTAGTGCCACCTAATCAATGCCCATAAGTGCCCCCTCATCAGTGCCCAAAAGTGGCACCTCATCAATGCTCACCAGTTCATCCTATCAGTGCCCACCAGTGAAGGCAAAAAATTACTTAGTTACAAAATTTACTGACAGAAACTAAGTTAAAAAACATATCTTTTATAAAAAATTGGGTCTTTTTGAAAAAAAAAAAAAAAAAAAAAAAAACAGCAGTGATTAAATACCACCGAAAGAAAGCTCTATTTGTGTGAAGAAAATTAAAAAAAAAATGTTTTGGTACAGTGTTACATGACCGCGCAAGTCTCATTGGAAGTGTGACAGCGCTAAAAGCTGAAAAATGGCCTGGGCAGGAATGGGGTGTAAGTGCCCTGTAGGCAAGTGGTTATTCCACACTTTGAGTCTTGCTGCCCTCTCAGGACCATGGGTATCCAAAAGTACTAAAAGACATTGAAAAACAAGAGAATGGCGCACCGACCCAGTACAATTCCATTAAAAATATTCATTAAAAAGTGACACAAAACATACTGACAAACATAGATGGTAGATATGCATGTCAAGGCACAAAATGAACGGAACGTCTCCAGGGCTGCTGGAATACTCCAAGCGTGCAAGGGGACCAGAATGTGTCCTAGCCATAGCCATTACGGACACATTCTGGTCCCCTTGCACGTTTGGAGTATTCCAGCAGCCCTGGAGGCGTTTGGTCCATATTGTACTTTGACATGCATATCTACCATCTACAATAGGGGTGCCCAACCTTTTGAAGGCCGAGGGCCACTTAAGTGACTTGGTAACCAGTAGTGGGCCACAATGAGCAGATGACAGGTCTGTGTCCAGTCTGCATATGCAAAGCAGACACAGGCACAGCCCAATCTACTCTATGGGCCCTCTGATCCAATCAGATGGAAGGGGATGGATCCACTTCTGTTTTTTTAGCAGATAGGATTGGAGGTAGGCGGGTGTAAACGGACAAAAGTCTGTTTACAGCTGCCGCTCCATAGAGGTGAATGGAGGGTCCGATTGGGTCGGACTGTTCGTGTGAAAGGGGCCTAAAACCCCATACACACTATCAGTTTTTCTGCAGGTTTTTCTGTTCAGGTTTACAAAAACCATGTAGTGCAAGGGCCTGCCTGATTGCATACAAATTGAAACTCTTAAAGGGGTTGTAAAGGAATTATTTTTTCCCCTAAATAACTTCCTTTACCTTAGTGCAGTCCTCCTTCACTTACCTCATCCTTCCATTTTGCTTTTAAATGTCCTTATTTCTTCTGAAAAATGCTCACTTCCTGTTCTTCTGTCTGTAACTCCACACAGTAATGCAAGGCTTTCTCCCTGGTATGGAGAAAGCCTCCTGAGGGGGAAGGGGGTGAGCAGGCAAGTCAAGACACACTCTACTTTGCAGATAGAGAAAGGAGCTGTGTGTTAGTGGGCCTCCTGACACTCCTGCTCGCCCCCTCAAGAGGCTTTCTCCACACCAGGGAGAAAGCCTTGCATTACGGTGTTGAGTTACAGACAGAACAGGAAGTGAGCATTTCTCAGAAGAAATAAGGACATTTAAAAGCAAAATGGAAGGATGAGGTAAGTGAAGGAGGACTGCACTAGGGTAAAGGAAGCTATTTAGGCAAAAAAATGTTTTCCTTTAAAACCCCTTTAAGGTTTGACCTCATATTAGATGGTTTTGGTAAACCTGAAGAGAAAAACCTGCAGGAAAACTGAAAGTGTGTATGGGGCTTTAGGCCGATTTTACACTGAATGTCTGCGTTGTACCCACACCGTGGGTGCGGCGCAGTGTACCTGTGGTTTTCCCGCCAGTTTAGCTGCACTTTGCCATAGACATTTATTATATCCTGCAGGTGTGGTGCACTTTCTGAAAAGCCACTTGCTTTTCCTCTTCCCGCCGGCTTCATTCACAACACTGATGCTCTAAAATGGCAGGTCGGCAATATGCAATTTGGGCTTGCCAACCAGCCATCCCAGAGCAGGAGGTCGTGGGCCACATCAGAGGGCTCCGCGAGCCACATGTGGCCCCCCGGGCTACTGGTTGGTCACCCCTGATCTAAAGTATGTTTGTGAGTATGTTCTGTGTCACTTTTTAATAAATATTTTTTATGGAATTGCACCAGGTCGATGTGCTCTTCTCTTGTTTTTCATTGCATCCTAGCGACCATAACAAGTGGTTGGAATTTTGCGCTGAAATTCTGCAGGATATGAAAGAGAACAATTTTTCCAAACAAATATTTTTTTCAGATGAATCAAGATTTCATCTCTGGTAAGGCTAAATCACTACAATGTTAGAATTTGGGGTTGGGAAAATTATTGCATAGCCAAACATGAAGGAGACTTGCCGAAGCTGTCTCGAAGTGTTTTGTGCCATTTCTGTAAGCAAAGTTTATGGACCTTTCTATTTTCCCGAGCAAACTGTGACAGCATTTTCATATCTGGACATACTACAAGAAGATTTGAATGACTTCATTTTCATGCAAGATGGTGCCCCGTTCATTTCCACTTCCTCCCAAATCTGCGCTGGGTTTCCAAGGCGTAAGTCGGTGTAAGTGGAAGTGGGCATCAGCCATGCTAATGAGGGGTGACCCCATGCAAATGATGGGCCGAGCGCCAGACAGATACAAATCGCCAACTGCACATGCGCCATCTCGTGGGCACATCTCAGTGCGCATGCTCACAATCACGTCGGAACAACTGCCTAAGATACATCGAATCACTGCCTACGGCGTGAACGTAACCTACGCCTAGTCATATTCACGTCGTAAAATACGTCGGCTTGTGTTCCCTGTTGCAGCCCTTTGCATGTATTCTGCTGAGTTACACCTCCTTTATGGGGCATAACTTTACGCCAGACGTAGGACTTGGACGGATGTACATTCGTGAATCGGCGTATCTCCCTCATTTGCATATGTGAATAGAAAATCAATGGGAGTGCCAAATACGTCCAGCGTAAATATGCGCCCACTCTACTCCGGCGTAGGTAAGTTACGTCTGTCGGATGAAGCCTATTTTCAGGCGTATGTTAGTTTCTGAGTCCGGCGCATAGATACGACAGCGCATATTTGCACTTACGTGGCGTATCTCGAGATACGTTGGCGCAAGTGCTTTGTGAATCCGGGCCATAGTGCTCATGTTGAGTGCATTCAACCTCAAGGACCAAATAACTGAATCTTCCTCTATCCAGAATATTGACGAATGTGCTTCTATCCGTTAAGGTTACATGTTTTGAAATAACCCTGTATTTAGTTGAAATTTACAGAATTTGTGGTTCAACAGTTAGTAATTTGCCTGTTTTATGAAGAAATTCCCTCACTGCTAGTCCAAATTGTCAGCTGTAAACATTGAGGTCATTAGCTAAAATCAATTATAAATTCTGTTCTTCTGAACAAAAAGATGTAAATGTATTAGTGTCGTTATAGCTCAGAAAATAAAGCATGGAAGTTGGGTGACATTGTTGCTTACTTTGCGGCAGTCTCAGACGCTGTATTTTATATTGATGCCGCTGTTCGTAGTACTTTGCACTTTCCTCCAGAGCTTCCCAGTGTTTAGGATGAACATTTTCTAGCCAGTCAGCGAGTCGTTGCAGTTTTCTGTTGCTATTGGGGTATTTTATAATCGGAACATCATCCAGAAAGGCAATTATTTGGGTGTGTGGTGGGGTTGACTCTTTTGGGGACCAGATGGTTGAAAAGTAGAAGTTCAGTCTATGACTGTCTGTGAGGGACACAAAAGAATACAAGAAATTTGAAAAGAAAGTACAGTGTAGGTCACCAGCACCAAGGTAACACAGAGAGACACTAACCGTGCAGAATAAAAATGCCACAAGGGATTATTATGTAACATCCTAAACTGTCTGCTCATAGATCCTGGGTCTCACCATTGACCAGGGCCGCTGATAAGGAAGTACAACCAGCCCTCCTGTACTGGGCCCAGGCCTCGTCAGTTCAAAAGAGGGGCCTGGGCTCCTGTCAAGCAGGAGGCCCAACAGTACTGCCTTATTGCAGTAACGATGACTCTTGTACAGTGCTGCCAGCTTCTACTTTTCTTACCCTGGCTGCACTGCACTGCAGCAGGATTGGTTCTTGTGCTGCCTGGGACCCCTGTGTGCTTCTTTCCCTTCATTTTCCCTCCTAATGACAGCTTCTGAGGGCACACAGGTGGGTTAAGTCTGGATGGTCCGAACCCGAACTTTAAAAAAAAGTTCGGGTTCGGGAACCCGAACTCGAAACCCCATTGTAGTCAATGGGACACAGACTTTTAGAAAGAAAATGCGCGGAGGTCCCGCAAATTCAATAACCAGACCCTTTAGGTCTGGTATAGATATTAAGGGGAACCCCGCCGTCAATTTAAAAAAAAAAAATTACGTGCGGTTCCCCCTAAATATCCATAACCAGACCCGTTATCCGAGCACGTTGACCTGGCCGGCCGCAGAAAAGAGGGGGGGACAGAGTGCGGCCCCCCCCTCTCCTGAACCGCACCAGGCCACATGCCCTCAACATTGGGAGGGTGCTTTGGGGTGCCCCCCAAAGCACCTTGTCCCCATGTTGATGGGGACAAGGGTCTCATCCCCACAACCCTTGCCCGGTGGTTGTGGGGGTATGCGGGCGGGAGGCTTATCAGAATCTGGAAGACCCCTTTAACAAAGGGGACCCCCAGATCCTGACCTTCCCTGTGTGAAATGGTAATGGGGTACACTGTACCCCTACCATTTCACGAAGGAAGTGTAAATTCTTGTAAAAAAAACACACACACACACAGTAGAATAAAGTCATTTATTAATAAAAAAAAAAAACTCCAGCGGTGATAATCCACTCGTTCCCAGCTTCCTGCTCCAACATTGTCCTGATCCAGCGACGGCTGCGGGTGATCTCCAGCGATTAGAAGATCCATCCATCCAAAAGCAGCATCGCGACCTCCTCTCACCGCTGGACACAGCCCAGCGAATGACGCGCTGAAGCTGTGACATTACTTATATAGGGGAGGCAGGGCCACCCGTCACATGACCCCGCACCCTCTGACGTACCCTCCGCTACGTCACTGGGTAAGCCCAGTCTTCCCTCTTCCTGGGCTTCGTGCTGAGGGTGGTTTGGTTGGGGGAATAAGAGAATTTGGGCAATAAGAGGGGTTTAATACTGAAAGGGGGGAGATATGGGGATGATTTGTGCTGAGAGGGGGATCTGTGCAGGGAGGGGGAGATGGGGGATGATTTGTGCTGAGAGGGGGGTCTGTGCAGGGAGGGGGAGATGTGGGATGATTTATGCTGAGGGGGGAATCTGTGCAGGGAGGTGGGGGGATGATTTGTGCTGAGAGGGGGGATCTGTGCAGGGGGGGGAGATGGGGGGATGATTTGTGCTGAGAGGGGGGATTTGGGGGGTAAATTAATTTGCATAAGTAGGAGGGGTTTGGGGGGATTTATACTGGGAAGAGGGATATGGGGGCATTTTGTGCTGAGAAGGGGGATTTGCGCTGAAAGGGGGTATTTGAGGGTGATGACTTGTTCTGATAGGGGCAAATGGAGGGGAAGTAATGTGCTGAGAGGGGGTATTTGTACTGGAAGGGGGCATATGGGGGTGAAGATTTTTGTTAAGGGGGGGAATATTGGGGGGATTGTGCTGAGAGGGGGGATGAGGGAAAGAGGAATTGTGCTAAGAGGGGGTATATGGGGGTGAGGGGAACTCTGCACATAGCTGTTTAGACGATGGGGGGGGAAGGATGGGGTGACACCATGTTTTACCGCACCAGGTGACACCAACCCTAGTGACACCACTGCTTGTGGCGCCAAGTATCAATAAGATTGAAAGTTAAGATAAGTCTAGAAAACCGGGACCATGAGGGGGACGGTTTGCAGGGCGATGCTGGCTGGGGTCTGTCCAGGCTGGGGTTCAGAGTAGTATTTAAATCCCCCAGCCAGACCACCTGTATCGAGGAATGGCGAGCCATGAACACCAGACCTTCAGTAATAATAACAGTGTTAAATGGAGGGGGGACATAAAATGCCAGAAATGATTCTCCATACATTTTCATTGAGAGAAACACATATCGACCATGTGGGTCAGCTAACATATCACAGAGTTCAAAATGTACAGACTTGGCAATGAGGACCGAGACTCCGCGAGCCTGGGTAGAGTGGGTCGAGCGATACGCCCACCCTATCCATGGTCGCTTAAGTGCCATCCGAAGACGGCTATCCACATGCGTCTCAACTAATACCACCACATCAGCTCTATGTTTTTTAAGAAATGCAAACACCGCAAATCTCTTCACCCTATCTCCCATTTCCCGGACATTCCAGGTAAGTAGCTTTTGTGTGGCCATCCAACCGATAGGGAGATATGTGACACCATGAGATCAGCCCAGCCCCATAATCTCCAGCATACACCGTTCAGTACACCAAATCTGCCACATTGCAGTGGAACATATAGTAGGATATATTGCAAAAACATGCGCACATTGTATAAGTCAAACAGAATCACAGTCAGATAGTTATTTATTTTGACTCTCAGCACACAAACTAAAACTAACCCAGCCCCCCACCCTACCCTGCATCTTCTACAACTGATGCGGGCATAACCTAAAACGTAACACGAGTCAGCAACCAGGAGAAGACCATAATAACGGAGCTTAGCATTAAGTAGTGAGATTGTAAAAGTAGACTTTTCAATCCCTCCGAGGATGTTAGGTCCTTGTGGCTTCGGCTGCTTGGGCCATGGTGGGTCCATGTGGCTTCGGCTGCATGGATCACAGTTACTCTTTTCCCTGCCAGGAGCCTTACTCCCCAGGGGATCAGAGCTGGGTCCTTTTCGGAGGACCAATTGACGATGGCACCCGTCACAGTTTTTTGTTGCACCTCTTTATGTGTGTGCACATATTTCCTGCACCGGGTGGAGTTTTTGGGTTGTGTTTTGCACGCCACGGGCTTTTCAATCGAAAAAAAAATGTGTATGCCTCCCCAGATACGAATGCGCGCCTTGAACTTTTCCAGACCCTGCGGACGCAACTTGTCACCTCCAGAGCAGTAGTGATCAGCAGTGATTTTAACTGTCCGATAGAGGAGGATGGGCGCAGCTCCAGCATATACGCAAAACTTGATGTTACTTCTAAGCTGCTCAAGGAGATGATCTCGGAGGCTTCCTTACAGGACGCCGTGGGATCCATAGGGAAAGGTACCGTGAATTATTCGTGGTGCCGACCCGATTGATCTGTGCGTTCCAGGATTGACTCCGTGCTCACTTCAAGAGCAGTCAAGCATCGTGAGTTCTCCATGATCCCCTGCTTTTTTCTGACCACAGGGCCATTCACTTCCGGGGTGAACTGAGCGAGAGCTTTGCTCACGGACCAGGTTCCTGGAAGCTGAATGGCACCCTGCTGGAAAATGAAGAATTGATGGGGGAACTCCAGGAGGCCTATGCCTCCTGGACGGAGGAAAATAGATTCTTCAGCAAGGTAAGTGATTGGTGGGAGGTTGTGAAAGTTAAGCTGTGCAGCTTCTTTCAGGCAAGGGGACGACAGCAAGTGTGTGCAAGGAAGAAGGAACTCAGGAGACTGCAACGTGAGTTGCAGTCCCTGCAGGACCTTCACCACTGCGGCTGGGACGTTAGGCAGGACCTGGAGGACACCAAGAAGAGCCTGAAAGGGTACTTAGAGGAAGAATCCAGGCACATTGTCTTCCGCGCCGAGGTGGAGAATCTTGAGAAAGGTGAGAAGTGTAACGCTTTCTTTTTCAGGAAACTCCATTCAGGACACACTCCCTTGTCAGAACTGCGTGACAAGACCGGAACACTCCAGAAGGGGAAGGAGGCTGTACGGACATAGAGGCAGCAGACAGGTTCCTGTCAGGTATCACTAACAAAATTGATCCTGCAGGTTCATCAGCCGTCAATGCCCCCCTGGTGTTGGAGGAGCTGCACTCTGCTGCTAAATCCCTTAGGCAGGGCAGGACCCCAGGTTGCAATGGTCTCCCAGTTGAGCTCTATGTAGCCCTGTGGGACCTCCTGGGCCTGGACCTGCTCGAGCTGTACGAGGAGATGGTGGTGGAGGGTAGAATGCCTCCATCACTGAGAGAGGGGATGATCACGATTTTGTATAAGCGCAAAGGGGGGAGATCGGACCTGAAAAATTGGCGTCCGATCTCTCTTTTGAACGTGGACTACAAAATCCTCGCCAAGGTTTTGGCCAACAGGCTGAAATCTGTCATCGGACAGATCATCCACCCGGATCAAACTTGTGGCATTCCTTGTAGAAGGATTGCGGACAGCCTCGCGCTTGTCCGGGACACGGTCCAGTACATTCAGGACCGCCGTGTGCACGCGGCCCTGGTCAGTCTTGACCAGGAGAAGGCCTTTGACCGTGTCTCCCATGAGTTTATGTGCAGAACCCTGCGCAGGTTTGGTCTTGGGGAACTGTTTTGTTCGTATGTGAATGTAATGTATAAGGACATTTGTAGTTTGGTGTTGGTAAATGGCTGGAAAACTGACCCCTTTGAGGTTCTCTCGGGGGTCAGACAAGGCTGCTCTCTCCTACCTCTGCTTTTTGTTTGCTTATAGAGCTATTCGCCCCAAAGCATCAGACGGAACCCAGAGATCGGAGGGATTACCGCACCAGGACCGGAAAGACGGGAGGTCAAGTGCTCGCTCTACATGGACGTTCTGTGCCGACCGGCGCTCCATCGACACACTCGTCCAGACGTGCGAGGACTTCGGCCAAGCTTCAGGGGCAAAGGTCAACTGCGGGAAGTCGGAAGTCATGCTCTTCGGAAAGTGGTTCCTGCCTTCTTCTGCACCCATACCGTTCAGCCTCAAAGCGGACTTCATCAAAATTCTTGGAGTCTGTTTTGGAGCGGAGGGCGCAGCCCTGTAGTCCAGGGAGGAAAGACTGGCGAAGTTGAGACAGAAGTTTGGACTTTGGAGCAACAGAGAACTTACCATCGAAGGGAAAACACTGGTACTCCCTGTGTTGCAGTACCTCGCCCAGGCCTGGCCCCCCGGGTCAACACGTGCAAGGCCCGCTAGGATTTTTTCCTGACGGGAAAAAAGAGATCCTGCTCTCTTTTTTTTCACGGCAGTCTTCCGGTCGGAAAAATTGTGATTAAGCATACACACGGTCGGAATTTCCCAGCCAAAAGCTCTCATTGCAGCTTTTCCGACGGGAAAACCGGTCATGTGTACGAGGCATTAGTGCTCTGGATTGAGACAAGAACACACTATAGAGGGATATGCTTTGTTCATATTTCTTGTCTGAGGTTACAACCCCCTAATGAAGATTTGATAAACATGAAAGCTAACCATACTATTCGAGGTACAAACCAGCCACTAACAAATAATTTTTTAAATTGGCAAATTTAAGATATGTTATCAACACACATACCATATTTATCGGCGTATACCGCGCACTTTTTTCCCTTTAAAATCAGGGGAAAATCGTGGGTGTGCGATATACGCCGATACTGTTGCAGCAGTGTTTGTTTTTTTAATTAGGCGCCGAGCGCCGCAGCCTAGAGCCTGAGCCGAGCCGAGTCGATCCGAATGTACTGCGCACTCGGCTCCGCCCGCAGCCACGCGAGAGGAGCCGAGAGAAGCAGAGAGGAGCCGAACAAACAGGAAATCCGCTCCTCTCGGCTCGGTGCCTGATTAAAAAACGAACACCGCCACAACCCCGGGCAACGTGCGGATGGAGGACTGGACGGACGCCGCAGACGGACACCTGGACGAACCCCGCGAGGAAGCCGCAGACAGACACCTGGACGGACGACGTGAGGAAGGCTGGACGGACCAAACGCACGGCCGCAAACGGACGCCGGACCGAACAAGGCCGTCGATGGACGCCGGGCAAGACACCAAAACTGTAAGTAATTCATTTTTTTTCCCAGGAATTTCCCTTCTAGATTAGGGGTGCGTGCTATACGTGGGTGCGCGCTATAGGTATATAAATACGATATATAGAATAATTACAATTTAAGGCTGGGTTCACACTTGTGCGAAGCAGGAACCACTGCGATTCCTGTGTGGACCAGAATCGCAGACAGTTCACACTGACATCTGCGAACAGCTGTGGGTGTCTATGTAAAGTTAATGACACCCCCAGATCGTTTTGCAGATCACAGTGTGAACTGTAAAATGGTGCAGGAATCGGAATGCGTAGGTCTGAATACTCATGCGATCCGATTCAAGTGCAGACCAAAGAAAGGGTCCTGTACCATTTCAATGCCAATGCGATTTTAGCCATAGAGTTTGTATGGCTGAATTTGCATCGTACAGACATCGCCATGTGATCTTCACAGCAATGCGGTGCGAATCACATTCAATGTCTGCGATCGTACAAATGTGAACCCAGGCTAAAAAGATACTAATTAACAAACATTCATCAATTATGAGTCATGCAGAATATAGATTACAACTGTATGATTACTTACAACCATTCTAGAGTCAAATTTTAGTTTCACTTTATTAAACTAGACTGGGTATAGACAGACGTTCCCAATATAACAGTTTTCATGAAACAATACAAAACATTACTGAGCAACACACACACAGGGAAAAACAGGATTAGGACAGTGGGGGTTATTTACGAAAGGCAAATCCACTTTGCACTGCAAGTGCAAACTACAAGTGCAAAGTGCACTTAGAAGTGCAGTCCTTGTAAATCTGAGAGGTAGATCTGAAATGAGGGGTAGATCTGCTGATTTTATTATCCAATCATGTGCAAGCTAAAATGCAGGTTTTTATTTTCCTTGCATGTCCCCCTTGGATCTACAGCGACTGCACTTCCAAGTGTACTTTCAGTGCAATTTCAAGTGCACTTTACACTTGTAGTTTGCACTTATAGTGCAAAGTGGATTTGCCTTTCGTAAATACCCCAAAGAGTTTAGACTTGTTTCGACTTTCAGCTTGATAATGTTACTCTTAATCAGTGCTTTTGACTTTATTCCGAAGAAACTATTTCAAATTAACAGCCAAGATGTGGCTTACTTTTAATTGATATTCAAATAAAATTACATGCCAATAATAACACTTACCGGCATACACAAGAGAAGAGGAAAGAAGACCTTCTAGGAGGATTAACAGGCCAAGGATGGAGCCCATTTCACTGTGATCTGTTGAAGCTGTTGGTGTGTGTGATACAGGAAGCACAGCGAGCACAGCATTTCTATAATGCTTTTCCTGGAGCGAAGTACAAAGTGCTGCCACCACCTGGTCATCCGCATTCCAAACCTTTTACAGCCTGCAATTTTATTTTTCAAGTTTATTTCTGTTAACAGAATCATAAGAATACTGTATAACTCACAATGTGGCGAGGACTCTAGTTCTGCATCTCTGAGGTTTATACAAAGTTTTATTCAGCTTAATTAACTCATATAAAAGATAAGCTGTACAATAAAAACAGCATAGTAACCAGAATAAAACAATTTACAATGCCTTGAAAAAGTAGTCATACCCCTTGAAATTTTTAGCATTTTGTCATGTTACAACCAAAAATGTAATTTAATTTTATTGGGATTTTATGTGATAGACCAACAAAAAGCGGCACAAAATTGTGAAGTGGAAGGAAAATTATAAATGGTTTTCAATTTTTTTTACAAGTAAATATCTGAAAAGTGTAGCGTGCATTATATTACATATAGTTACATAGTAGGCGAGGATAAAAAAAGATACAAGTCCATCAAGTCCAACCTATGTGTGTGATTATATATCAGTATTACATTGTATGTTGTGGTCTTATATAATAGTTTTTTGAAACTATCGATGCTCCCCACTGAAACCACTGTCTGTGGAAGAGAATTCCACATTCTTACCACTCTTACAGTAAAGGTTTGACCACTTTTCTTCAGATTTTTGTGAATGGCAGGGTGTCTTTTTAACCTCCCTGGCGGTATGATTAATTCAGATTTCAGGTGCTGAAAGCGGTACCATTATTTTGCATTGAAATTTGAAGTTTTATATTGTAGGCCTTTAATTCTTTGAAATAACTCACTTAAATCTGTCCAAACAAGAGTCTAGTAGACATCCTGGGTATAATAAAATTTGAAACACAAAATCATAAATTATAATACAATACATAAATATAAATAATTATAACAAATAATATAATAATAATAAAAATTATTACTTTACATTTTTTAATGACGAATTTTCCCACAAATCACTATCGCTCAATTCTGCAAGTGATTCTAATTTATTATCGCTGTTTTTTAGCTGGTCTAAAACCACTTTTGACATAAAGGCACACTTTTTGGTTGCTATGGACAATCTCCAGTTTCCAGGTAGAAAGAACAGTTTTCATTATATAAAAGTGCATGTAGGACACTGGGCAGACCACTAGGGACAAAGGGGGTGTGCATTTTTTACATACAGTACTGTAATTTATAAGATTACAGTATACTGTATGTAATGTGTTTATTTACTTTTTTAAAGTAAATAAACGGAGCTTGGCAGCACTCGGCACTGTGAATCGAGCAAGGAGGACAGCGCTCAATCACAGAGTAACCTTGTGGACTCTGCAAGGCGGTCCCGAGTCTGGCTCGTGGTTACCGCTTTTGGTTCTAAAATTCCACCCCGAGCCTGACTCGGGAATACCGCCAGGGGGGTTAAATTCCCTTTCACAGAATTTTTCTTTTTCCTATTGTGGGGTCACCAGTATGGTATTTGTACATTGAAATTATATCCCTTCCTTGTGGCTTAGGCTGCTTGGGCCAAGGTGGGTCCATGTGGCTTCGGCTGCATGGATCACAGATTACTCTTTTCCTTGCCAGGAGCTTAACGCCCCGGGGGATCAGAGCTGGGTCCTTTTCGGAGGACCATTTGACGATGCACCCGTCACAGTTTTTTGTTGCACCTCTTTATGTGTGTGCACATTTTTCCTGCACCGGGTGGAGTTTTGGGTTGTGTTTTGCACGCCATGGGCTTTTAAAAAAAAAAAAAAAAAATGATATCCCCTCTCAAGTGTCTCTTCTCCACAGAGAATAAGTTCAGTGCTCGTAACCTTTCCTCATAACTAATATCCTTCTGACCCTTTATTAGCTTTGTTGCCCTTCTTTGTACTCTCACGAATCAAAGTACATCCTTCCCGAGGACTGTTGCATAAGAGTTAATCCCCTTTTTAATGCATGCCAATATTCTATTTGCTTAGCTTTCAGCAGCCTGACATGTCATGCTATTGCTGAGCCTAACATCTATTAGGACCCCCAGATCCTTTTCCATCCTAAATTCCACCAGAGGTTCTCTCTCCAGTGAGTAGATTGCTTTCATATTTTTGCCACCAAAATGCATTATTTAAAATTTTTGTACATTGAACCTCATTTGTAGTTGCCCACCCTATTAATTTGTTCAGATCTTCTTGCAAGGTTTCCACATCCTGCAGAGAAGTTATTGCCCTTCTTAGCTTAGTATCGTCCGCAAATACAGAGATTTTTTTTTAAAAGCCTATGGCGTGTGAACACACCCAAAAAACTCCACTCGGTGCAGAAAAATGTGCACACACATAAAGAGTGTTCACAAAAACGTGCAGACGGGTGCAACGTCAAGTGGTCCTCCTGTGAAAAAGGACCCAACCCCGATCCCCCAGGGTGTTAGGCTCCAGATGGGGACTGAGGTACTGTGGTCCGAGCAACCGAAGCCGACACAGACCCAACTTCCGGGGAGGGACTGCTGAAACAGAACCATCCCAGTACTAGGTGGGGCTCCCCCGAAGGAAGACACCATGAGAGCAGGCGGACTAAGCCAGAAGGCCATGTCCACCCACTCCCAAGACGTTCAGGGCTGGCCCGAGGACCCGCACCCTACTAATCACACAGTGAACAAATAACGTGCACAAACGAAAAAAGATAAAAATGTGACAAACATAGGCAATACATTAAATAAAGTGGGGGAAAGAGATAGTGGAGAGGAGTGTGAAAGAAGTGGTCATTGGGTTATACAATGACCAGGCCCTCCGGCCAGGAATAAAAAATTCCTCCGGGCCTAGCCAAAAGGCCCGGCCCAGGAGGAAGGTGCTAAAAAAAGGCGTGTTGTTGGTGCAGTGACCCTCACTCACAGTGATTCTCAGATACCCCTGGACTGCCACTCCAGGGGCACATTTTTTTTTTAAAGCCTATGGCGTGTGAACACACCCAAAAAACTCCACCCGGTGCAGAAAAAATGTGCACACACATAAAGAGTGTTCACAAAAACATGCAGACGGGTGCAACGTTAAGTGGACCTCCTGTGAAGAAGGGACCCAAACCCTGATCCCCCAGGGTGTTAGGCTCCAGACGGGGACTGAGGTACTGTGGTCCGAGCAACCGAAGATGACACAGACCCAACTTCCTTGGAGGGACTGCTGAAACAGAACCATCCCAGTACTAGGTGGGGCTCCCCCGAAGGAAGACCCCATGAGAGCAGGCGGACTAAGCCAGAAGGCCATGTCCACCCACTCCCAAGACGTTCAGGGCTGGCCCCAGGACCCGCACCCTACTAATCACACAGTGAACAAATAACGTGCACAAATGAAAAAAGATAAAAACGTGACAAACATAGGCAATACATTAAATAAAGTGGGGGAAAGAGATAGTGGAGAGGAAAGTGAAAGAAGTGGTCATTGGGTTATACAATGACCAGGCCCTCCGGCCAGGAATAAAAAATTCCTCCGGTCCTAGCCAAAAGGCCCGGCCCAGGAGGAAGGTGCTAAAAAAAGGCGTGTTGTTGGTGCAGTGACCCTCACTCACAGTGATTCTCAGATACTCCTGGACTGCCACTCCAGGGGCACATTTTTTATTTATTTTTTTAAAAGCCTATGGCATGTGAACACACCCAAAAAACTCTACCGGGTGCAGAAAAAATGTGCACACACATAAAGAGTGTTCACAAAAACATGCAGACGGGTGCAACGTCAAGTGGACCTCCTGTGAAGAAGGGACCCAAAACCCTGATCCCCCGGGGCATTAGGCTCCAGACGGGGACTAAGGTACTGTGGTCCGAGTAAAAAAATTCCTCCAGTCCTAGCCAAAAGGCCCGGCCCAGGAGGCAGGTACTAAAAAAAAATCTGAGTGATTCTCAGATACTCCTGGACTGCCACTCCAGGGGCACATTTTTTTTTTTTTTTTTTGAAAAGCCTATGGCATGTGAACACACCCAAAAAACTCTACCCGGTGCAGAAAAAATGTGCACACACACAAAGAGTGTTCACAAAAACATACAGACGGGTGCAACGTCAAGTGGACCTCCTGTGAAGAAGGGACCCAAAACCCTGATCCCCCGGGGCGTTAGGCTCCAGACGGGGACTAAGGTACTGTGGTCCGAGCAAAAAAATTCCTCCAGTCCTAGCCAAAGGCCCGGCCCAGGAGGCAGGTGCTAAAAAACAAACAAACAAAAAAAAAAGTGTTTCTGGTGCAGTGACTGTGGTATCTTTAAATCAATGTGACCCTCACTCACAGTGATTCTCAGATAACCCTGGACTGCCACTCCAGGGGCACATGCTCTATTGAAAAGCCTGTGGCATGCATAACACAACCCAAAAACTTCACCCGGTGCAGGAAAAAATGTGCACACACATAAAGAGTGAAACAAAAAAAAACTGTGACCGGTGCATCGTCAAGTGGCCCTCCAAAAAGGGCCCAGCTCTGATCCCCCAGGGCGTTAGGCTCCTGGCAGGGAAAAGAGTAAACTGTGGTCCATGCAATATTTAAGTTTATTTTGCAAAGCAAATATACAAAAATCAAATACTTTCAACAGGGTACATTCTGCTCTGTACTGCGACGCAGCGCATAAATACACTACATATCAATACAGTTCCAAGCATACAATTAAATTACATTAATTCGTCCATTCTGCGCTATGATGCCTGATGTGTTGCGCAGAGTTGTGAAACCCCGAAACATCACATCATGCATGACGCCGCATTACCCTGAAAACAGTAGTTCAAAAAAAACGTTCCAAGCATACAATTAAATTACATTCATTCGTCCATTCTGCGCTATGATGCCTGATGTGTTGCGCAGAGTTGTGAAACCCCGAAACATCACATCATGCATGACGCCGCATTACCCTGAAAAAAGTAGTTAAAAAAAAACGTGTCAAGAAATGTCAATGTCAGGGGGAAGGGGAAATCTTCAGACGTCCTCTTCCTCCTTAAAGTCCATCAAGGTATAGTCTCTCAGCAGGCTGAAGATCAGTCTGCGACAGTCCTCGATGGACATCCTCTGCCAGTGGTGTACGCGGCGGTTTCTGGCGTACCATAAAGCGTCCTTTATGGTAACACAGCACACAGCAACACAGCACCCGCCAGGCAGGCACTGTCAATGTCCTCCTGTGAATGAGTTCCACAGAAGAGTCCGTTTAACACACCAAAGTGTGTAATAGCAGTCTGTGGTACAAAGTCTTTAAGTTCAGGTTCCAAGGCCCTCAACAGGCCCTGTGCAAAGGGGCACTCCCAGAAAACATGAAAAGCAGTTTCCTCCTGGATGATGCAAAAGGGGCAGTGCCTGTATCTGCACATGTTTCTGGCATGCAAGAATGTCCTGAGCAGCAATCCCCCTTGGATTGCCATCCATGCCTGATCTTTGTGCCTGTTGGTGAGTCTCTTTGAAGAAGCATTCCTCCAGACCACTTTGCAAGTGGCTAAAGGGAGGCCTGGAATAGACTCCAAGATGTCCGATGCTCTGATCAACTTGTAGATAGTTTTTGGCTTCCACAAGTAGGGTCTAACTCCATGCAGTCCCAGCTCTTTGATGAACTTGAAAGTATCCAAGTAATACCATGGAGTGTCCCAGTTGTATAGGATGGAACTGTCCCATTTGTCCCATCCAAGAGACTTCCAAAGAGGCAGGAGGAAAAAACGGGACATAGAGTTCCCGCCAGAGTCCACAGTTCTGTCAACCAAAGTCCTGCGGATGCAGTTAAAGGCAAAGAACACCCTCAGTAATGTGGCGATGTCGGGCACACCCTTACTGCCCTTGAGAGGCTCCTTGAACATAACAGCCCACTTTACTCTGTCCATTTTGGAGTCCCAGATGAAGTGAAACACCGCCCTGGTGATGGCCTTGCAGGTGTTGACCCGGGGGTGCCAGACCTGGGCGAGGTACTGCAACACAGGAAGAATCTCGCTGCGGAGTACCAGTGTTTTCCCTTCGATGGTAAGTTCTCTGTTGCTCCAAAGTCCAAACTTCTGTCTCATCTTAGCCAGTCTTTCCTCCCAGGACTCCACTTTCCGAAGAGCATGACTTCCGACTTCCCACAGTTGACCTTTGCCCCTGAAGCTTGGCCAAAGTCCTCGCACATCTGGACGAGTGTGTCGATGGAGCGCCGGTCGACACAGAACACAGTCACGTCATCCATTAAGAGCGAGCACTTGACCACCCGTCTTTCCGGTCCTGGTGCGGTAATCCCTCTGATCTCTGGGTTCCGTCTGATGCTTTGGGCTGTGGTCCATGCAGCCGAAGCCACATGGACCCAACATCCTCAGAGGGACTGCCGAAACAGAACCTACACTTGATCTTAGCCAAAAGGCCGAGAAGCGCAAATACAGAGATTAAGCTGTTTATCCCCTCCTCCTGGTCATTTATGAATAAATTAAGTAGGTATTCAAGGAGAATATCCACCATGCCTCTCTCTCCAGACGTTTATGGTGATAATCTCCTTCCCAAAGGGGTCCATTAACCACTTCCATACCGTAGGACGTCATATGACGTCCTGGACTTCAGTGGGGGATATCTGAATGATGCCTGCAGCTACATATTCTTCTCTTCAGGTGGCAATTCTGTGCACCATAAGCATAATCATATCGGCGGTTCCACCGCTTGATCGTTCTTATAGGCAACGGGAGGGAACATATTCCCTCCCGCCACCATCCGGTGCTTAACCAGGCTCTCCCATGCCATCAGAGGCCCGGAGAACGAATCGGCTGCCATCGGATGAAGAGCATAGAGATGACCGGTCGGAGGCCTGGGCGCGACGCCACGCCCGGGTACCCGGAAGTAAAACCAAGCTGCAATCACGGCTGAAAGCATGAGATCGGTGAAGCCTGGAGGAGAGATGCGGGGTCAATAAGACCCCGCATCTCTCCATAAAGAGGACCTGTCACACACTATTGCTATTACAAGGGATGTTTACATTCCAAGTATTTTTCAGTCACCGCATCCTAGACATACATGGCTGAGATCTACTGGGTCCTTCCTTTGTGGTACAAACACGTGTCGCTATTGCGACAAACATGATGGCAATACTAAAACTATTGTGTCTTGTTCCACAGGGAGGGAATTCAATATATGTGGTTTTGTTAATTGCCTCTCTCCTGAATGATCTGCAGGTCCCGGGGGACATTGCATCTGCTGGACGCACTGATTGGCTCCCTCTGTTTCCAATTTCAGTACAGGAGAGCTGCATTGCTGCTATAAATTTGTACAGCATATGGTCGGCAAGCGGTTAAAAAAAATCCAAAGTTGCTTATTTCCTTAACTTTACATATCCACATCTCCGCTGTTGGTGGAACTGGTGACTTCCACCTCTTCGTTATACAGGCCTTAGCGGCATCTAATAGATGGCAAATAATCATTTCCCTATAGGCTTTTTCTGGTATTTGGTTTAAATGCAGAAGATAGAATTCCGGATCTTCCAGAATCTCATAATCTGAGCAAAACTGTAAAGCTCTTTCAATCTCTGCCCAAAAACTACTTAGCATTGGACACTCCCAGAATATATGTAGCATCCATGGGCGTCCGCTCCATAGGGCATGGGAGGGCTCTCGCCCCCCCCCTAGAAACCAGTGCCAATGTCATGATTCTCGGCAGGAAACAAGGCGGCATCACAGCGAATGAAATTACAGCTAGCTCCACTGACAGAGATGGGGAGGGGGCGATCGGGGGAGATATACAGTGCAGACAGCTCACTGCTCTCCTCTCCCTGTCACTGCGCCGCTGCCAAGTTCTCTGGTAAATGGAGCCGTGGCGCTGTGACAGGGAGAGGAGAGCCGTGAGCTGTCTGCACTGTATATCTCCCCCGATCGCCCCCTCCCCCTCTCTGTCAGCGGTACGGCCCCCCCTAAAATCTTACAGCGGATGGCCGGTGAGTGCCGTGGATGGGTCAGAGCGAGCAGGCCAGCCTGTGGGCAGCTGGGTGGGCTGGTGAGGGAGCGAGTGACATAATGTGCGGCTCCGCCAGCTAAAAGTGCGGGCGGCTCCGCTGACGGGTGGGCTGGGCGGCTTGGCTTGGTGAGTGTCTGAGCCTGAGCGAGTGCTGGCCAATCAGCGAGCTGGTAAGCGGGAGGGAGCAGAGAGATTACATCATCTCTCACCGCCCGCCCAGCAGCCCCCTTCCTCTCTGTGTAGGCAGTGCGGGAATCAGAGAGATTAAATCATTTCTCTGCTGTCTGACATTGCTGACAACCCTGGTCCTGACTCTGGGACACAGCAAGGGACAATTGGAGCAGGCATGTGACAATCCGGGCCGCAACATGTGACAGGCGATGTGGCAAGTGACAATCCACAAAGTGTGACACGGGCTGTGGCAAGTGACAATCCACAACATGTGACAGCAGGCAACGTGGCAAGTGACAATCCACAACATGTGACAGCAGGCAACGTGGCAAGTGACAATCCACAACATGTGACAGGCGACGTGGCAAGTGACAATCCACAACATGTGACAGGCAACGTGGCAAGTGATAAACATGTGACAGGCGATGTGGCAAGTGACAATCCACAATGTGTGACAGGCGCTGTGGCAAGTGACAATCCACAATGTGTGACAGGCGCTGTGGCAAGTGACAATCCACAACATGTGACAGCAGGCAACGTGGCAAGTGACAATCCACAACATGTGACAGCAGGCAACGTGGCAAGTGACAATCCACAACATGTGACATGCGACGTGGCAAGTGACAATCCACAACATGTGACATGCGACGTGGCAAGTGACAATCCACAACATGTGACAGGCGACATGGCAAGTGACAATCCACAACATGTGACAGGCGACGTGGCAAGTGACAATCCACAACATGTGACAGGCGACGTGGCAAGTGACAATCCACAACATGTGACAGGCAACGTGGCAAGTGATAAACATGTGACAGGCGCTGTGGCAAGTGACAATCCACAATGTGTGACGGGCGCTGTGGCAAGTGACAATCCACAACATGTGACAGCAGGCAACGTGGCAAGTGACAATCCACAACATGTGACAGCAGGCAACGTGGCAAGTTACAATCCACAACATGTGACATGCGACGTGGCAAGTGACAATCCACAACATGTGACATGCGACGTGGCAAGTGACAATCCACAACATGTGACAGGCGACATGGCAAGTGACAATCCACAACATGTGACAGGCGACGTGGCAAGTGACAATCCACAACATGTGACAGGCGACGTGGCAAGTGACAATCCACAACATGTGACAGGCAACCTGGCAAGTGATAAACATGTGACAGGCGATGTGGCAAGTGACAATCCACAATGTGTGACAGGCGCTGTGGCAAGTGACAATCCACAATGTGTGACAGACGCTGTGGCAAGTGACAATCCACAACATGTGACAGCAGGCAACGTGGCAAGTGACAATCCACAACATGTGACAGGCGACGTGGCAAGTGACAATCCACAACATGTGACGGGCAACGTGGCAAGTGATAAACATGTGGCAGGCGACGTGGCAAGTGACAATCCACAACATGTGACAGGCAACGTGGCAAGTGATAAACATGTGGCAGGCGACGTGGCAAGTGACAATCTGCAACGCGTGGCAGGCGATGGTGGCAAGTGACACACTCGGGGCTCCAACTGTTTCTGCATTATGGTGAGTTGAACCATTTAATTTTGTATAACAATGTAATAATAGAAATAGGTCCAGTGATGCAGGGTGCTGTGTAATGTAAAGGGGTCCAGTGGTGCAGGATGCTGTGCAATGTAAAGTGGTCCAGTGATCCAGGGTGCGGTGTAATGTAAAGGGGTCCAGTGGTGAAGGGTGTTGTGTAATGTAAAGGGGTGCAGGGTGCTGTGTAATGTAAAGGGGTCCAGTGGTGAAGGGTGTTGTGTAATGTAAAGGGGTGCAGGGTGCTGTGTAATGTAAAGGGGTCCAGAGGTGAAGGGTACTGTGTAATGTAAATGGGCCCAGTTGTGCAGGGTGCTGTGTAATGTAAAGGGGTCCAGAGGTGCAGTTGTGGAGGGTACACAGTAAGACAAAGAGATATTGAAAGATGCAGGGGGCACAGTGGGGTGTTTTAAAATTTTAACGTGGGGGGTAGCTTTTAACCCCCGCTAGCGGTCGGTGAAAGGGTAAAATGCGACTGTATATCGCCGCTGCTGAAGCACCCCCCCCCCCCCTGAAAAAATTTCAGCGGACGCCCATGGTAGCATCGTTCCTTTGCTTCCCTGGCACCTCCAGCATTTATCTGATACCTCTGCAAAAATGTTGCTTAGCCTTTCTGGTGTCTTATACCATCTCATGAAGATCTTATAGTTTGTCTCTTGTGTTCTCACACATATTGATGTTTTGTGTGTTCGCCTGTATATGCATTGTCGCTGTTCCGGACTGAAGGACTTCTCCAATTCCCTTTCCCATTCCTGAACGCACCTCAGAGGGCAACCTCCTGATCGCACTAATAACTCATAGCTTATTGAAAGACTATGTAGTAATGTTCCTTGTTCATTACATATTTTCTCAAATTTCATGAGTGGTCTTTCAAAGCTCTCTGGATTTGGCAAAGTGTTCAGGAAGTGAACTCTCTGAAGTGCATTTCAGAATTTCAAACGGAATACATTTCCTATTTCCATCAGTTCCGCTAGAAATTAGAAGAGTTAGTTCTGACAACACAATATAAAAGGGGAAAATATTTAAGAACATGGACTCCCTGGAAGTCCTATATGGACTACAGGGGTGAAGGCTAAGGAGAATAAGGCTGAATGGTATAGAACAGTGATGGCAAACCTTGGCACCCCAGATGTTTTGGAACTACATTTCCCATGATGCTCAACTACACTGCAAAGTGCATGAGCATCATGGGAAATGTAGTTCCAAAACATCTGGGGTGCCAAGGTTCGCCATCACTGGTATAGAAGGTATAGAAGGAGCCCGGGAACTTGGATTGGGTATATGTGGGATTTAATGAGAAACCACAGGAATATGGAGAAGGGTCGGAGGAGAGGGAAGTAGGGTGGGTTTTTTTTTTTTTTCTCCCTTTCTTCTTCTTTCTCTCTCAGGGATGTTTGGAAAGGGGAGAGATACGTAAGAAGTTTGATTTTGACAATAAGGTAAAAGGGGATGTATAATAAGATGGACCGTGACTGTTGTTTTGTAATAATGTTCTGTTATGTATTATTTATTTTTATATATATATACATGTGTTGTACTGATCTGTTTTAAAATAAAAAAAGAATTATAATCGGGGGAAAAAAAAATCCAACGTTAAATTGACCAAATTTACCAAATTTTCAGCATGAGCTTTTGATACAAACAGAAAGCTCACCAGGAAAAATAGTTGAATTTTGATCTGGACTGATTGATCAAAAAAGTCAGCCCATTACTCTGCAAGCACATTATGCTGGTGAACCTAATGTTGTGAATTCATTCCATGTACAGTCATCTAAGTGAAAGCAGAGGCACAGGCCCAGCAGATGTGTTCATCTCTGTGTGTTCATTTTTACTGACTTATGCCGCGTACACACGGTCGTTTTTTGTGATAAAAAAAACGACATTTTTAAAAACGTCATTTAAAATGACCGTGTGTGGGGAAAACGTTGTTTTATGTCTTCTGAAAAACGACCAAAAAAAAATTCGAGCATGCTTCAATTTTTTATGTCGTTTTTCAAAACGTCGTTTTTTGTGTCATAAAAAATCACTGTGTGTAGCTAGAATGACGTTTAAAACAACGTTTTTAAACCCACGCATGCTCAGAAGCAAGTTATGAAGCGAGCTTGAATGGAACAGAGTGCCGCCGTACGTGCTGAATGTAACCGTGCTTTGCTAGAGCATTTTGAAAAAACAATGGTGTGTAGGCAACGTCGTTTTTTAAAATGAAGTTTGAAAAACGTCGTTTTTTTTCCACGAGAAAAAATTAAGGTTTTTTTCATCACAAATAACGACCGTGTGTAAGCGGCATTACTCTGGGTTCTGGAAATGGAAAGTGAAACTGTGACATACATGATGCAACCTTTCTGTGGTATTAATATAATGTACATAACTTTTTGTTTTTCTGAACTGACCTTGTAACACAGTGTTATAATTCGCTGATTCTGCAATAGATCTGTTTTTTTTCCACTTCCTTTATCAAAGGGACAGCACAATGCATTCTGCAGTGAAGTCGCATAGCAGTATTGTCACCATATAGACACTCTGGCCCAGATTCTCGTAGATCGGCGCATCTTTATGCTGGCGTAGCACATCTCAGATGCGTTACGCCAACGTAACTTAGAGAGGCAAGCTCCGTATTCTCTAATCAAAAGTGTGCAATTTTGCGCCGGCGTAACGTAAAATCGTCGACGTAAGACGGCGTAATTCAAAGTAGGAAGCAAGTGGGTGTGATCCATTTAAATGAACCGTGACCCCATGCAAATGAAGGTCCAAAAAAAAGGCGCATGCGCCGTGACGTGATCGTATGTCCCGCGCCCCTCTGCGCATGCTCACAACTACACCCGGCATAAATCCTAAGTTACACCGGCCCACCGTTTATGCCCAGGGCATAAATACGCCCAGACATGCGCCCGTCAAGTGCAAAAGTACACCCGTTTTGTTTGGTGTAGGTACTTTTGGGATCTTCTTCTGGACATGTCTGCCCGGCGTTCTGGGAACAGAAAAAAAGAACGTCTCCTCAGAGGAGAAGGCCATCATCCTTGCGGCCATGGAGAAGTACGACGATCGCCTCCATGGGGCACGGAGCAAGGAGATGAGCAAGGGCAGAAGGGATGAGATCCTTATGAGGATCACCAACTAGGTGAATGCCGTGGGCAATGAGGTGAGGAGGCCCCAGGACATAACAAAGAAGATGAACGATATGCACAGGAGGGTGAAGGAGAAGATGGCCATTATACGGAAGGCATGCCAGGGGCACTGGTGGTGTACCAGCCTCTAGAATCCGTCTAACTCCTGACGAGCAGGTGGTTGCCCGCTGCCTTACTAGGGTGCAAGTGGAGGGAGTTGAGGGCTACGACTCAGTTGAGCCGCCCTTGAGGACAGGTAAGTGTGTTTTTTCTCCTATCTGGTGTGTAGCATGTGAGGGGGGGGAATATGTGACAAGTGTGTGGGTCCACCAACATGTGAATGTTTTGTGTCATCCGCAGATGTCCAGGAGGGAGCTGGGCCATCTGGTGCCTCTGCCCGTCCCACGCCATCATCCCCTGATGATCCTGCCCCTGACCTCCTGGGAAGCCAAGAGGCATTGGTGGAGGGGAGTGGTGCCCAGACCTCCAGTGAAGAGGTGGTTGAGCAGGATGCCAAACATATGGGTGAGGAGGTGTCCCTATATGTTGAGGAGACATCCCAATCGGCTGGTTCATCCCGGACGTCAAGCCTCCTATCCTCAAGTCCCTCTGGATCCATCCCCAACCCACCCACTCCCTCAAGTCCCTCCCCCTATGACAGGCCTGAAGCCTCTCCTGGCCCCAGGAAGGCAACCAGGAAGACCAGGGGTTTCCGGACTTCCTGCCAGTGAATCTGATGAGTGCCCAGGACTCGCAGACCCGCCATAAGGGTGATATGGCCCAGGACATGAGGCGAGTGGCCGACAGCCTGGCCTCCACGGGCCACATAAACGATGGGCTGCAGGATGTGGCTGGCAACACAGCAGCTGTCATCACCTGCTTGGGTGAGCTGCAGGCCACAAAGGCTACCAGCCATGGACAGGCCGGTGGATGCTCCTCCACCTGATGCAACCCCCCCCCCCCCCACCTGAGCTGTCAACCAGGCAGTTGCAGAGCCGTGGCCATGGCCGCAGCCAGGGCAATTAATTATTCATTTATTTATTTTTGTAATGCACACAGTGAGGCATGCAGATTACAGTGTGACTGGTGTGTGAATGGGGGGTGACACTCCTGCCAGCAAAGGGGTGTCACCCTCAGTCGTTGGGGAGAATTTATCCCCACGACCCGTGTGAATGTGGTATGAATGGTCAGCAACATAATTGGAGCCTTGCCTTGGAGTTGCTGCTCCCAAGTCCTGCATGTTGGACTTGGGCTAATCCAATGTGATGTGGATGTGGGGTGTGTGCTAGGGACCACAGTGGTGTGCATGTGTGCATTCTTTTTGTGCCATGATGAATGTGTGTGTTTAATGTGCAAAGTTCTACGAGACAACTTCTGACTGCTGTTCCCTCAGGCAGGGGGGTAATGTCTGGTTCGTGGGTCAGGTCATCATGTATGTCAATCTCCAGGCCCTTTCTCTCGGCAAAGTTGTGCAGATTGCAACATGTACCGATGATCTGGCACACGAAGTTTGGGGAATACAACAGGGTCCCTCCGGACTTATCCAGGCATCGGAAACAGGACTTCAGGATGCCAAATGTGCGTTTCACCACTCCACGGGTACGTATGTGTGCAGCATTGTAGTTTTGCTCTCCTGTGGTTTGGGGATCCCAGAATGGAGTCATGAGATGGGGTCCAAGTGCATAGGCAGAGTCACCTGGAAGGGAAAAGACAGGAGGATATTAGTCATGCATGTGCCCCTCGTGATGTCTGCATCATGGGGTCGGACAGTCACGCCTGACTCCCATGTCACTCACCAACCAGCCAGCTGTTCCAGTACACGTTCTGTTCAAATTCTGTTGGGATGGTGCTTTGACGGTATATGTAGCTGTCGTGGCAGGACCCTGGATGTTTGGCACGGACGTGCCATATGAGGCCTTGGGCATCGGCTATCACCTGTACGTTGATGGAATGCCAGTGTTTCCGATTGTGGTATATGTGCTCTGTGTCACGGGGGGGCCGTAGTGGCACAGGTGTGCAATCAATGGCCCCCACGGTGCGTGGGAATCCTGCAATTCTGACAAAATCCGCCATTGCCTTATTCCGCAGGTGCTCCTGGGTGGGTCTGATGATGTGGTGGTAAAGCTGTTTTTATCATTTCTATGCTTTAAAGTATTTTTGGAAGTTTTTCTAAATGATCCTCGGTGTGCTGGCGAATATGTTTGCATGATGATGTGGTGGGACATGCGTCTGAGGATTGCGCTGGTCGGAAGAAGCCTATTTTCAGGCGTATCTGGTTCTGTGGGTACGGTGCATAGATACGCCGGCGTATATATACACTTACGCCACGCATCTCGAAATACGCCGGCGTAACTTCTTTGAGAATCTGGGCCTCTATTCTTAAATGCACATGTCATGTCGAAGTGGTTGTAGCCCAAAAAAAATTATAAAAAATTGTCAGCGCCCGGGATAAGACAAGAAATTTGCACCCCCCACCAGACTTTTAGCACTCCCTGAGTCCCTTCCACTAGTACAGTAGTACCGACAAACTTGGTTCATACACTGACCTACTTGACCACTGCATTAACCTACCTGATTCCTACACTGACCACTACACTAACCTACCTGATTCCTACACTGACCACTACACTAACCTACCTGATTCCTACACTACCTACTACACTAACCTACTGGATTCCTACGCTGATTTACCTGATCCCTATACTGACCATTACACTGACCTACCTGATTCCTATAAATACCACTACACTAAACTACCTGATTCCTACACTGACCTACCTGACTCCTATACTGACCACTACACTGACCTACCTGAGTTCTATACTGACCACTACACTGACCTACCTGATTCCTGCACTACTCACACCCCCCCACATGAACAGTGTAGATCAGTTGATTTTGCTCACCTCTCCATGGCCTCCATGATAATCTATCAGAGCAGGGCTCTCCCCAGCACCAGGTACTGTTTCCGACACCCAGCTGCTCCTCAGTATTCCCTGCCAAGAGCTTCGGCAATAGCCGCCGTACGCTCTGCACCGCCCCTCCCCTCCGATATTCTCACACACCATAGGCGTGCACACGGGGTGTGCCGGGTGTGCCTGGGCACATCCTAATGCTCAGGCACATCTGGCACACCCCAGGGCTTATTTTCTGGCAGCATGTGTAGGATCTCCATACTTACCTGGCAGGGGAGACACCATGATCATGAAGGCGGTTCTCCCAGGGCGAGGCACGGCTATTGCACACTCTAGGCCGTGCTGATCGTGGTTGTCTTCCCTGCCGCTTCTCGGCCTTTTGGCTAGGACTGGGTGTGGTATCTGTCCTCATCAGTTGTCAGCGGAGCGCTGAAGCACCTCCTACATGGGGAGGGTGGATGCAATCCAATGACGTCATTGCACCTGGAAGGATGGTTTCAGCAGGGACTACGCTGTGCTGCCCGACAGAATACTGGGGGCCGGCCCATGGTTGAGTCTGAGCCATCTGGAAGGGTGCTCCTGGTGAGGATGGGTGCTGTGCTTGGTCTTGGTCTTTTTGCCGAGTTCTAGTCTGGCCTTCTGGCTGGCTGGTGTAAGTGCTATCTCTGTCAGCGATCCGGTAGGAGGAGCTGGTAATGCCCTGGGATATGACGGGGCAGGACCGTGCAAATCCGCTGGGTTGGCTGGCAGGGGTGGAGGGCTGCACTGGCCGTTCGGGGGGTCGGATATGGAACGAAAAGCCTATGGTGCATGTGCCCCTGGAGTGGCAGTCCAGGGGTATCTGAAGATCACTGTGTGTGAGGGACACATTGATTGAAGGATACCACGGTCACTGCACCAGATACACGCTTTTTTTAGCACCTGCCTCCTGGGCCGGGCCTTTTGGCTAGGACCGGAGGAATTTTTTATTCCTGGCCGGAGGGCCTGGTCATTGTTTCACCACAATGGCCACTTCTTTCACTCTCCTCTCCACTATCCCTTCCCCCACTTTATTTTATTTAAGCCTGTGTTTGTCACTTTTTTGTCTTTTTTTGTTGTGCACGTTTTGTCACTGTGTGATTAGTAGGGTGCGGGTCCTCGGGCCAGCCCTGAACGTCTTGGGAGTGGGTGGACATGGCCTTCTGGCTTAGTTCGCCTGCTCTCATGGGGTCTCCCTTCGGGGGAGCCCCACCTAGTACTGGGAGGGTTCTGTTTCGACAGTCCCTCCGAGGAAGTTGGGTCCGTGTCGCCTTCGGTTGCTCGGACCACAGTACCTCAGTCCCCGTCTGGAGCCTAACGCCCCGGGGGATCAGAGTTTGGGTCCCTCTTCACAGGAGGACCACTTGACGTTGCACCCGTCTGCACGTTTTTGTGAACACTGTTTATGTGTGTGCACATTTTTTCTGCACCGGGTGGAGTTTTTTGGGTGTGTTCACACGCCATAGGCTTTTCAAAAAAAAAAAAATAATGTGTAGGATCTCCATTTTGGCATCTCTGCTATGCCACAATGTCAGTGCTGCGAATGGGACCATTTTTCATTTGCCTATGTAACTCCTGTGTGTTCAAGCCATTGGCCGCGGAGTAAGCTGACAGGCAGCCGCATTTGCCGATGCTACCTCTATAGTTCCGGCTCCCTGACAGCTGAATATCAGTCCGCTGCCTGCTTACACCGCAGCCAGTGGCTTGCACTCAAAAGAGCAAGCCGAAACACTCACACACAGCAGAACGAATCTGTCTCCTCCCCCTTCTCATTCAGCTCTGTATACACACAAGAGGAGGGGAGGAGGAACACGCTCTAAATTCAGGTCTGTGCAAACGTTTCCATGCTTTATAGACAGACAGGGAGGAGGGAAAGAGAGTGGCTGGGATTGGGAAGAGGGGAACTAAAACAATGTACATACAGTGCAGCCTGTGATAGAACTACAGGTCCCAGCATGCCTTGCTCCTCTATTGCAGCCTGGGATATAACTACAAATCCCATCATGCCTTGCTCCTCTATTGCAGCCTGTGATAGAACTACGGGTCCCAGCATGCCTTGCTCCTCTATTGCAGTCTGGGATAGAACTACAGGTCCCAGCATGCCTTACTCCTCTATTGCAGCCTGTGATAGAACTACAGGTCCCAGCATGCCTTGCTCCTCTATTGCAGCCCGTGATAGAACTACAGGTCACAGCATGCCTTGCTCCTCTATTGCAGCCTGTGATAGAACTACAGGTCCCAGCATGCCTTGCTCCTCTATTGCAGCCTGTGATAGAACTACAGGTCCCAGTGTGATAGACGTGAAACTAAAATGAATATTTTTGTGTTATGATTAGAACCACTGAAATGGAGTGTATATTTTCCTTGAAATGATTCTTCAGATTTTGTCAGATATGTTCTTAAAGTATATTTTAACTTGGATGGACATACAGAGAGAGCTGTTGAAATCAAAAAGCAACTCCATCCACTCACTCACTCTGTGTCCCCCCTCCCTCCTGGATTCCTCAGTTGTAACAGGAAAAGCCTTCCCATCCCCCACATCCTGACTTTTACAGACCCCAGAAGGAGCCTGTATGACTTTTGGAAGAACATGAAATGGACTTGTGAGGAGAAACCACCCTTCTATGAACTGGCCAATAAAAGACTCACAAGGGTGATGGGGAGGGATTGATGGGTGTGTATTTTGTGACATCATGAAGTCAATAAATCTAAGAGGAGAAGGCCCGCCTCTCTCTCCTCTTTCATTATTTTACTACATTCTCTGTGTGTGCATCTGTCTGTTCTTCTCTTCTCTCATCTTCCTGCTGTGCACTTCAGCTCCAGACCACAAGAAGCTGTGTATGTGTGTGTGTGTGTGTGTCTCTGTTTGTTTCTGCTTATTTTAACAGATTATAGCAGTGAATCATGGCAAATCCAAATCAATTGACGCTCAACGTGCTTCTTTTGGACTTCAAGGACAGACTTTGTGGACGCACAAGAAACTGGCTGAGAATTGAGGGACTGTCTACCATTGAAAGGGGCGTCATGAACCCCTAAACACGGTAAGTGCGAGTTTTTTTTGGCTCCCTTACACCGTGTTACAGGCTGGACGGCCTCTGTTCCCATCTAGTTTGTCTACAAATTCCGAGCCTTTGAAACAGACGGTATAATTCTGGTCCAGAAGCGAACCCCGGTTTGTGTTGATTCACTGCTATTAATTTTTTTTGGTGTTTGCTGCCTGTGTGTAGAAGGGTGAGCTTGTGGGTTGTTTGACTGTGTGTGAAATCGGCCTACTAAGTTAAGGTACTGGTCGTGCATCGTCTCGGATTAAGCCGATGTGATAAAGGGGTGTGCACGGGGAGTGCATGCTGGCTGGGTTGAGCCTGGGACAGCTCTAAGGAAGTTGGCTGCGAAGATATGGGTTTGTTTTATTTTATGCTTGTGTAAAAATATTCCAAACCTCCTTGTTTAGATTAATTGGGGAACTGGGATTCTGGGGTTTATTTGAGTATGTCTGTGGTGAGATATTGAGTCAGCTTTTCCACATTTTGTCCTTGCTTTGAATAACGCGGGGATTTTTGTTTACTCAACTTCCCTGTGCTAGGAAAGGTGGGGGCTGAGCTGGAGGAGGTCGTTTTTGTGTGGCTTCTGCTAGCTGGCTATTTGTGTACATTTGTGTGTCTTAAATTGCTTTTTCCCTTACACTTCTGCCTTTTGTTACAGCTGGCTTGCAATAGCTAGCTTACTTAACCCTTTATCTGGACAAAGGCTGCTAAATTCTGTGTCTGGCTTCTTGTTCTGCTAACTGTGCTAATTTGTGACCTGAAACCTTTTGCTTTTCATCACAGCTGGATACCAATTAAGGGTTTTCTGCCTAGCAGTCTTAACTCTTTGCAGTCTGAACAGGAAACTTTTTCATTTCTGTGCCTTTCCTAGTTAATTTTTTTTGCTGGGATGATCCTTTTGTCTTTCTCAGTATGTATGTGTTTTTATTATGCTGGATAACTGTGTTTGACTGAATAGAATACCTGGCTTTCTTGTTGTATGTATTGACTGCTGTTGGCACTGACTTTTGTTTTTCATCTACAGAAGTCTGACGTTTTTCTTTATAACTTCTGACTCCCCTTCTTCTTCGTCTTCCATTTTGCTTTTCTTTGGCTTTAGATTTTTCCCGCCTTTTCTGAAAAGCTCCTCCCCCTCTGCCATCTTTTTCTTAGCTCCTCCCTTTCTTCTCCCTTTTTCATAACCACCCCCCCCCCTCCGCAATCTTCTTCTTAGATCCTCCCGTCTTCTCCAAATCTTTGCCGCTCTTTTTTCATAGCTCCTCCCCTCTCCACCATTTTCTTCTTAGATCCTCCCGTCCAACCCTTTCTTTGCTGCCTACTACACAGCCCCCTATCTTCCCCTCCCTCTATGTAGCATGCTGATTGTACTGACTGTGCTAGAAGTGATTTGATTGCGTCTAATGGTACATTGTGTCTGTAACATATAACTTATGGTGTCTTTCTTTGCATGCACTTTTCGTTTGGGTTCTCAACTCTGTGCTGGAATCGAACTCTTTCTTTCTTATTTCTTTCTCCTTTCTTCAACCCTTTTTTTTCTTCTTCCCATTGAAATTCATTGATCCCTTTTCCCAATTCCTTGTTGGCAAGTGGTGAATGAATTCTTCTTATTATTATTTTTTCTCTTTCTTTTATATTTCTGGGATGCCTCCCTGATATAATATATACTCCTGCCCCCTCCCTGGTGGGGGGATAGACCTGGGTGTGTGAGGAATGTGGGAGGTCCAGACCCCTGCATCTGAGCTCTGCCACATTTGCAAGTTGGAGGATAGCCCCCCTCTCCCCCCCCCAGGGACGACAACCTAGGAGACAGTTTTTTGTAACACAGAGTTTTTTTTTTTAACAAAAGGTTGACTTGGGATATTGCAACTGTTTCTGTACAATTAAAATTGGTCTGAATATGCCTGTTACATTGTACGCTGATTTATCAGATAATTCGATTTAACTAGAAATAATGGGATATTTCTCCTGAGGTTTAAAAAATATGGAACAGACATTTGATGCACATAATAAGCAATTGTTAAGTCTTTATTTTACAGTTAAAATCTTCTACAGAGAATTAATTTAGGTGAATTATTTTGTCCCGTTTTTTTTTTTATCCTTTTAATCGGATAGATTGAATGCGTGTTCTGTGGGGACCTGTCCCATCTGGGTTGCCCACTTACACTTACACTGACGATGCCATGCACTGTATTTTGACTTGATACATAGAGGGCTTTTTGCCAGTCTTGAAATTTATAATGTGATACCCAGGGCCTATTATTGTCTTTTTGTTTCCCTCATGTTCTGCCCACGATGCCTGCTGGAAGCATGGGCCCCGCCCGACTGCTTGAGGCCGTGCCCCTTCTTTCCCCTCACGTTTTGCCCAACTGTATGCCCCGCTGGAGGAAGCATGGGCCTGCCCGGATGCTCTTCCCTGCTGAAGGCTTTGCCTCGTTCTGAACGCATATGGTGTCGCCTCCTGCCCGCTGCCCGCTGCCCATACTGGATTCTGTGCCCTCCGGCCCACGGGCCTTCTTCTTCATGCCCTCCTTAGTCTGTCCAGGGGGGGGTAACTACAATGCCACTTCGCTGGACAGACACGTAAGGGAGGAGAATGATGTAGATGGGAGTGGCAGACCTACCTGAAGGTAGAATCCGCTCATATGCTGTCCTGTGTGCCCCGACCTCAATTCCTTGACCTCATGGGGTGCCCAAAAGCGGTAGAGAGAGTGTGTAAATCCTGGCGTTCATGACTACAGAAGCTGTGTTCACAAGTCACAAATGAGGGATGAGGAGATTCTGGGTATCACATTGGAACAGTAGAACATTTTGCATAGTACATTTAAATGGTTTTATTCCACATGCTGTGCCATGCCATCCTCAGGGTTAAGTGGGTAAGTGGCCCCAAGGGGGGAGCATTCAATACATTATCCCTTTCTGAAATCTTGTTTGAGACAGTCTCTAGATTAGATTGTTATGAGCTATGATTATGTGACCGCTTTTGAAAATAGGTAACTAATATTCGTGTACGAGTTTTTTCTCACATTTCTGATGTAGGTACCGATAATTACCAATACCCCCTGGGTGATGATTAAGAGGTTCCTTCGAAAATATTCTCTGGAGATGAGTGATATTATGGATTGTGCCGCCCAAATCTGAATGAAATTATATATCTTTTTTCAAATACATGGGATTGTGACCACTGGGGTTTGTGGGTTGGAATATCTCAAAGGGGGGTCCCGGTTACATGGGGTAATTAGTTAAATAATGTCAGAGTGTAAAGAAGTTCTTTAATAAGTTTAATTCTGCCTGTAAATGTTTATGAATATGTTTACCCCAACAACTGAAAATGTATTATGACATGTCAAAGCATAAACATGGGATTAGAACAAAGGTTTAATGGGAAAATTGTTGATTGAGATTGTGTGAAGAATTGTATACAATTCAGTAAATGGTAAACAACATGGTATTTTATGTTTAACTGAAATCCTACAGATCTGGTTGTAAGAATTAATAAGTAGAGGTTTGAGCAATGTTTACAACAGATTCTAAACTTGGGTTTGGTTTATTATAAGGTTCCCCAGGAAAAATATTAAAATATGAAAGTTATGTTCAATCTAAAAACTTTATAAAAAAATATTATAAAAATTGTAAAAATAAAATTAAAAAATAAACAAGTGTTAAAAGTTATTATAAAATGACATTTCTGATAAAATATAGATTGTGAGTAATTATGAGTGACATTATCGAAAGAAAACAATGGTCGGTTCATGCGCAGGGACTGGTCAGTGGATTTCATGAGATTTGTCCTCTAAGCGATCTTTTGTCGCTATTGGAAGTTAAGGAATGTCATGTTATAATGTGGTGTACATGATTTTTGGCAGATGTACAAACCAAATATGTTTTAAAATTTTTGAAAAAGAGTTAAAAATGAGAAAAACGATGCAATTCGATTGGATTGTATATGGTCTAAAACTTGTACAATCTGCTCCAAGCATGGGGGGGGGACAGATGTTTTCCCTTAGAGGTCATTAACAGCAGATCAGGTTACAGGCTGTGGTGGTTTACAGGAGTGAGTGCTAGCTTGAAATCCGACTCCCAGTGTAAACATCCTCAACTTTGCCTAGTTTGAAGGGAAAAATAAATAAATATCAGAGTTTATGTTAAGTAAACTATGGAAGCGTATTATGAGGGTAAATCTTTCTTTAATAATAAAAGGTAATTTGTACACAATCATTAGAAGATCTGAAAGAAAGCCCTTATTAATAAAGTATTATTTTTCTCTTTCTTTTCCTTTCTTTCTTTTTCTCTCTCTCTCTTTCTTTTGCTCTTTCTTTCTTTCTTTCTCTCTCATTCTTTCTTTCTCTCATATGTTACTAAACTGTGGGTTTTTTGCACCATTTGGTTTGAAGAATACCTTACTTTGAGGGTGTCATTTTAAAGAGAATGATAATGGTGTTAATCTGCATAGCTTAAAAAAGGTCAGATAAAATAGTGAAAAATAAAGTAATAAATAAATAAAGTTTCTTTAGGAAATAAAATATTTAGGACAGAGCCCAATATAAAATTAAAATGCTAATGAAGGGAAATATAGTAATTTGGTGGGAACGGATGCTTTTATGAAATTTAACTTAGTAATGGGAATGTAGATTGGATGGATACATTCTGGTTGCTATGGTCAATAGAGGTTTGTTAACTATAAACAAGAATGCATTCCAGTATATTACTGAACACCTAGAGGCCACTTCACAAATGACTTTGTATAAAATTATGGCCTTATACAGGATATTAGGTGAACAAGGGGGGCATTTAGAATGTCACCTGCGGACAATATTTTCGGTGATAACACATTTGTACTCAAATAGGTATAGCAATTCTGTTTATATTGGTTATGATAATGTTTTGTTATATGGACCGTGTCCTCCATTACCGTCCTTGTCTGTTAAGAAATAACAAAGAGAATGAACTGATGAAATATTCATTTCAAGGGGGGGCTGTGATAGACGTGAAACTAAAATGAATATTTTTGTGTTATGATTAGAACCACTGAAATGGAGTGTATATTTTCCTTGAAATGATTCTTCAGATTTTGTCAGATATGTTCTTAAAGTATATTTTAACTTGGATGGACATACAGAGAGAGCTGTTGAAATCAAAAAGCAACTCCATCCACTCACTCACTCTGTGTCCCCCCTCCCTCCTGGATTCCTCAGTTGTAACAGGAAAAGCCTTCCCATCCCCCACATCCTGACTTTTACAGACCCCAGAAGGAGCCTGTATGACTTTTGGAAGAACATGAAATGGACTTGTGAGGAGAAACCACCCTTCTATGAACTGGCCAATAAAAGACTCACAAGGGTGATGGGGAGGGATTGATGGGTGTGTATTTTGTGACATCATGAAGTCAATAAATCTAAGAGGAGAAGGCCCGCCTCTCTCTCCTCTTTCATTATTTTACTACATTCTCTGTGTGTGCATCTGTCTGTTCTTCTCTTCTCTCATCTTCCTGCTGTGCACTTCAGCTCCAGACCACAAGAAGCTGTGTATGTGTGTGTGTGTGTGTGTCTCTGTTTGTTTCTGCTTATTTTAACAGATTATAGCAGTGAATCATGGCAAATCCAAATCACCAGCATGCCTTGCTCCTCTATTGCAGCCTGTGATAAAACTACAGGTCCCAGCATGCCTTGCTCCTCTATTACAGCCTGTAATAGAACTACAGGTCCCAGCAATGTACTGATAGACAATCGTGTGTGCAACGTGCAAAATAAAACACACAGCGGTAACTGTAATGACACTAGATTAAATGTCCATGCAGCAGATAGATTTAAACATAACAGCAGGAGAAAGTCAAAAATAAAAGTGCTGGTGTAAATGCCAAAGTTATGTGAAAAAAAGGTTGATTTTTTTTTCTGTTGAAAAGCCTGTGGCGTGCAAAACACAACCCAAAAACTCCACCCGGTGCAGGGAAAAATGTGCACACACATAAAGAGTGACATCACAAAAAACTGCGACGGGTGCATACGTCAGTGGTCCTCCGAAGAGGACCCGTCTCTGGTCCCCCGGGGCGTTAGGCTCCTGACAGGGACTAGAGTTACTGTGGTCCATACAGCCGAAGCCATATGGACCCATCTTGGTCCAAGCAGCCGAAGCCACAAGGACCCAACATCCTCGGAGGGACTGCCGAAACAGAACCCTCCTCGGTGAGGCTCCCCCGAAGGAAGACCCCATGAGAGCCGGTGAACCTAACCAGAAGGCCGAGTCCACCAACTCCCAAGACTTTCAGAGACCGGCCCGAGGACCAGCACCCTACTCGCCACACATAAAGTGCCAAGCACCAAACAAAAAGAGTGACAAACAAAAACAAACACAGGGGTAAAATAATAAAAGAAAGTGGGGAAAAGGAAGATGGGAGAGTGAGGAAAGTGACCAATGTGAAATACATTGGCCGGCCCTCCGGCCAGGAAACAAAAATTCCACTGGTCCTAGCCAAAAGGCCCGGCCCAAGCGGCAGGTGTGAAAAGTGTGTTGTGGAGATCAGTGACCTGAAGGTGCCACACGATGAGTGCCCCTCAAACACTCGTGCAATGTATGGCACCCCTGGACTGCCACTCCAGGGGCACAATCTCCACAGGCTTTTCAACGGTCCCTAGCCCCCGGTCCGGAAAAAAAGGTTGATTTCCGGTGTTTTCTTCAGAGTAAGTGAGGATGTCCCCTTACCTTACTGCTGTAAGGAAGCTGTGCCCAACCTTTTGAAGAGCAAGGGCCACTTAAGCGACTTGGTAACTGGTCACGGGCTACAATGAGCGGAGTGGGTGGATGGCAACCCACTCGGCTCTATAGACCCCACTCTACTCTCAGCACACCAAACTCGCAGGTAATAGAAGTCAGTGCAGGTAACCCAGTAACCACTGCAGAATAGATATGCCCAAATATACACTGTGATTTTAGTAATAAACTTACCTTTAATAACAGTATTCTATTCTATTTTATTGCATCCCAGAGAAGGAGGTCGTGGGCCACATTAGAGGGCTCCGCGGGCCACTGGTTGGGCACCCCTGCTGTAAGGTAACAGTGTAAAAACACAGGTCCACTTTTCTGGTCAAATCCACATACGGTATCATCCAAAAGGGCTGTAATTGGAAAGGTAGTCACGTCCAACCAGTGACAGTGACTCGCACCCAGGGAGATAAAAGTGCCAATAGTGCAGTATCGTTTAAAAAAAGGGGTTTATTGAAACAAGATAATACACTGTGTACTCACAATGTTGTGATAAAAAACAGGCATATAAAAACAGGGCGTTCGCCAACGTCACCTCCGGTACCTTCTGCTCAACGCTTGTAGAAATTGTGTAATAGCTTTTTTTCTATTTGTTCATAAGGTTCTTGTGCTAGCAGGAGCCATTGTGCTAAGGTCAAAAACAGAAAAGTAGAGTTTTTTGGGCTGCAGGTTCATAATAATATTTATGTACAGCACAGACCATGAAATATTGAAGGCCGGAATAAATATTTCCTCTAAGAATAACGGTTCCACCAAACAAAATCATTGAAAATCCTAAAATCACGGGGTAGAAAAATATAATGGTTTCACTCTAAAATCCCAACCTGTGCAGGGATATTCCTGCTCTGGGGAAAGAATTTAAGCACCAGTGAGTGAGAGTCATTGGTAAAGGGTAACTACACCATTAACCCCTTTACATCCACACTAAAGCCACCACCACCTGATTTAATAGAAACAAACGGTTTTCGCAGCACCTGAATTTGTCGTTCTCACCTAAAAGAAGATTTGTAGTGCTTGCAGCCACACCCAGAGAGGAATGCCACAGAGTTTACAAATGGTACCTTTCTTCAAAGAGGCAAGATGATATTTTTTTATTGATTAAATCATTCTAAGATTCAGCTTAATTTTTTTTTCATTTCATTTGAATAAAAGAACAGAAAAACATTAAAAACAATGCAATAAAATATTTACAAAAAATGCCGAAGAAGACATAAAGCAATGGTAACATGAAATGAATTAAAAATGAAAAATACTTCACAAAGTTTGCCTTGTCTTTAAATCTGACTCTGTTTGCCGCTGGCTTGTGAGTTTAGGAGATATGCAGGTAGCACTTTGCTTTCAAGAGCTTGGCTATTAGTTCCCGCCCCCTTTCCTGCTGGGCCAATCAGAGAAACAAATTTGCATATGACTCAATAAGATTACTCAGTAAGATTCTGGATAATTTGTTGGCTTATAACAATAAATATTGCTGTATTTTTAAATGAAACATACATATTTTAATTGCTAGAGAGTATCTATTGATATTCTATATTAAAAATATATCTATAACATACATTTTATTAGAATGTTGCTTAAATGTCAATCTCCATAACTTGCAGGGGTTGAATGGAAAATAAGTCTTCTGCTCAACGCTTGTATAAATTGTGTAATAGCTTTTTTTCTATTTGTTCATAAGGTTCTTGTGCTAGCAGGAGCCATTGTGCTAAGGTCAAAAACAGAAAAGTAGAGTTTTTTGGGCTGCAGGTTCATAATAATATTTATGTACAGCACAGACCATGAAATATTGAAGGCCGGAATAAATATTTCCTCTAAGAATAACGGTTCCACCAAACAAAATCATTGAAAATCCTAAAATCACGGGGTAGAAAAATATAATGGTTTCACTCTAAAATCCCAACCTGTGCAGGGATATTCCTGCTCTGGGGAAAGAATTTAAGCACCAGTGAGTGAGAGTCATTGGTAAAGGGTAACTATACCATTAACCCCTTTACATCCACACTAAAGCCACCACCACCTGATTTAATAGAAACAAACGGTTTTCGCAGCACCTGAATTTGTCGTTCTCACCTAAAAGAAGATTTGTAGTGCTTGCAGCCACACCCAGAGAGGAATGCCACAGAGTTTACAAATGGTACCTTTCTTCAAAGAGCAAGATGATATTTTTTTATTGATTAAATCGTTCTAAGATTCAGCTTAATTTTTTTTTAATTTCATTTGAATAAAAGAACAGAAAAACATTAAAAACAATGCAATAAAATATTTACAAAAAATGCCGAAGAAGACATAAAGCAATGGTAACATGAAATGAATTAAAAATGAAAAATACTTCACAAAGTTTGCCTTGTCTTTAAATCTGACTCTGTTTGCCGCTGACTTGTGAGTTTAGGAGATATGCAGGTAGCACTTTGCTTTCAAGAGCTTGGCTATTAGTTCCCGCCCCCTTTCCTGCTGGGCCAATCAGAGAAACAAATTTGCATATGACTCAATAAGATTACTCAGTAAGATTCTGGATAATTTGTTGGCTTATAACAATAAATATTGCTGTATTTTTAAATGAAACATACATATTTTAATTGCTAGAGAGTATCTATTGATATTCTATATTAAAAATATATCTATAACATACGTTTTATTAGAATGTTGCTTAAATGTCAATCTCCATAACTTGCAGGGGTTGAATGGAAAATAAGTCTTCTGCTCAACGCTTGTAGAAATTGTGTAATAGCTTTTTTTCTATTTGTTCATAAGGTTCTTGTGCTAGCAGGAGCCATTGTGCTAAGGTCAAAAACAGAAAAGTCGAGTTTTTTGGGCTGCAGGTTCATAATAATATTTATGTACAGCACAGACCATGAAATATTGAAGGCCGGAATAAATATTTCCTCTAAGAATAACGGTTCCACCAAACAAAATCATTGAAAATCCTAAAATCACGGGGTAGAAAAATATAATGGTTTCACTCTAAAATCCCAACCTGTGCAGGGATATTCCTGCTCTGGGGAAAGAATTTAAGCACCAGTGAGTGAGAGTCATTGGTAAAGGGTAACTACACCATTAACCCCTTTACATCCACACTAAAGCCACCACCACCTGATTTAATAGAAACAAACGGTTTTCGCAGCACCTGAATTTGTCGTTCTCACCTAAAAGAAGATTTGTAGTGCTTGCAGCCACACCCAGAGAGGAATGCCACAGAGTTTACAAATGGTACCTTTCTTCAAAGAGGCAAGATGATATTTTTTTATTGATTAAATCATTCTAAGATTCAGCTTAATTTTTTTTAATTTCATTTGAATAAAAGAACAGAAAAACATTAAAAACAATGCAATAAAATATTTACAAAAAATGCCGAAGAAGACATAAAGCAATGGTAACATGAAATGAATTAAAAATGAAAAATACTTCACAAAGTTTGCCTTGTCTTTAAATCTGACTCTGTTTGCCGCTGACTTGTGAGTTTAGGAGATATGCAGGTAGCACTTTGCTTTCAAGAGCTTGGCTATTAGTTCCCGCCCCCTTTCCTGCTGGGCCAATCAGAGAAACAAATTTGCATATGACTCAATAAGATTACTCAGTAAGATTCTGGATAATTTGTTGGCTTATAACAATAAATATTGCTGTATTTTTAAATGAAACATACATCTTTTAATTGCTAGAGAGTATCTATTGATATTCTATATTAAAAATATATCTATAACATACATTTTATTAGAATGTTGCTTAAATGTCAATCTCCATAACTTGCAGGGGTTGAATGGAAAATAAGTCTTCTGCTCAACGCTTGTAGAAATTGTGTAATAGCTTTTTTTCTATTTGTTCATAAGGTTCTTGTGCTAGCAGGAGCCATTGTGCTAAGGTCAAAAACAGAAAAGTAGAGTTTTTTGGGCTGCAGGTTCATAATAATATTTATGTACAGCACAGACCATGAAATATTGAAGGCCGGAATAAATATTTCCTCTAAGAATAACGGTTCCACCAAACAAAATCATTGAAAATCCTAAAATCACGGGGTAGAAAAATATAATGGTTTCACTCTAAAATCCCAACCTGTGCAGGGATATTCCTGCTCTGGGGAAAGAATTTAAGCACCAGTGAGTGAGAGTCATTGGTAAAGGGTAACTACACCATTAACCCCTTTACATCCACACTAAAGCCACCACCACCTGATTTAATAGAAACAAACGGTTTTCGCAGCACCTGAATTTGTCGTTCTCACCTAAAAGAAGATTTGTAGTGCTTGCAGCCACACCCAGAGAGGAATGCCACAGAGTTTACAAATGGTACCTTTCTTCAAAGAGGCAAGATGATATTTTTTTATTGATTAAATCATTCTAAGATTCAGCTTAATTTTTTTTTAATTTCATTTGAATAAAAGAACAGAAAAACATTAAAAACAATGCAATAAAATATTTACAAAAAATGCCGAAGAAGACATAAAGCAATGGTAACATGAAATGAATTAAAAATGAAAAATACTTCACAAAGTTTGCCTTGTCTTTAAATCTGACTCTGTTTGCCGCTGACTTGTGAGTTTAGGAGATATGCAGGTAGCACTTTGCTTTCAAGAGCTTGGCTATTAGTTCCCGCCCCCTTTCCTGCTGGGCCAATCAGAGAAACAAATTTGCATATGACTCAATAAGATTACTCAGTAAGATTCTGGATAATTTGTTGGCTTATAACAATAAATATTGCTGTATTTTTAAATGAAACATACATATTTTAATTGCTAGAGAGTATCTATTGATATTCTATATTAAAAATATATCTATAACATACGTTTTATTAGAATGTTGCTTAAATGTCAATCTCCATAACTTGCAGGGGTTGAATGGAAAATAAGTCTTCTGCTCAACGCTTGTAGAAATTGTGTAATAGCTTTTTTTCTATTTGTTCATAAGGTTCTTGTGCTAGCAGGAGCCATTGTGCTAAGGTCAAAAACAGAAAAGTAGAGTTTTTTGGGCTGCAGGTTCATAATAATATTTATGTACAGCACAGACCATGAAATATTGAAGGCCGGAATAAATATTTCCTCTAAGAATAACGGTTCCACCAAACAAAATCATTGAAAATCCTAAAATCACGGGGTAGAAAAATATAATGGTTTCACTCTAAAATCCCAACCTGTGCAGGGATATTCCTGCTCTGGGGATAGAATTTAAGCACCAGTGAGTGAGAGTCATTGGTAAAGGGTAACTACACCATTAACCCCTTTACATACACACTAAAGCCACCACCACCTGATTTAATAGAAACAAACGGTTTTCGCAGCACCTGAATTTGTCGTTCTCACCTAAAAGAAGATTTGTAGTGCTTGCAGCCACACCCAGAGAGGAATGCCACAGAGTTTACAAATGGTACCTTTCTTCAAAGAGGCAAGATGATATTGTTTTATTGATTAAATCATTCTAAGATTCAGCTTAATTTTTTTTTAATTTCATTTGAATAAAAGAACAGAAAAACATTAAAAACAATGCAATAAAATATTTACAAAAAATGCCGAAGAAGACATAAAGCAATGGTAACATGAAATGAATTAAAAATGAAAAATACTTCACAAAGTTTGCCTTGTCTTTAAATCTGACTCTGTTTGCCGCTGGCTTGTGAGTTTAGGAGATATGCAGGTAGCACTTTGCTTTCAAGAGCTTGGCTATTAGTTCCCGCCCCCTTTCCTGCTGGGCCAATCAGAGAAACAAATTTGCATATGACTCAATAAGATTACTCAGTAAGATTCTGGATAATTTGTTGGCTTATAACAATAAATATTGCTGTATTTTTAAATGAAACATACATATTTTAATTGCTAGAGAGTATCTATTGATATTCTATATTAAAAATATATCTATAACATACGTTTTATTAGAATGTTGCTTAAATGTCAATCTCCATAACTTGCAGGGGTTGAATGGAAAATAAGTCTTCTGCTCAACGCTTGTAGAAATTGTGTAATAGCTTTTTTTCTATTTGTTCATAAGGTTCTTGTGCTAGCAGGAGCCATTGTGCTAAGGTCAAAAACAGAAAAGTCGAGTTTTTTGGGCTGCAGGTTCATAATAATATTTATGTACAGCACAGACCATGAAATATTGAAGGCCGGAATAAATATTTCCTCTAAGAATAACGGTTCCACCAAACAAAATCATTGAAAATCCTAAAATCACGGGGTAGAAAAATATAATGGTTTCACTCTAAAATCCCAACCTGTGCAGGGATATTCCTGCTCTGGGGAAAGAATTTAAGCACCAGTGAGTGAGAGTCATTGGTAAAGGGTAACTACACCATTAACCCCTTTACATCCACACTAAAGCCACCACCACCTGATTTAATAGAAACAAACGGTTTTCGCAGCACCTGAATTTGTCGTTCTCACCTAAAAGAAGATTTGTAGTGCTTGCAGCCACACCCAGAGAGGAATGCCACAGAGTTTACAAATGGTACCTTTCTTCAAAGAGGCAAGATGATATTTTTTTATTGATTAAATCATTCTAAGATTCAGCTTAATTTTTTTTAATTTCATTTGAATAAAAGAACAGAAAAACATTAAAAACAATGCAATAAAATATTTACAAAAAATGCCGAAGAAGACATAAAGCAATGGTAACATGAAATGAATTAAAAATGAAAAATACTTCACAAAGTTTGCCTTGTCTTTAAATCTGACTCTGTTTGCCGCTGACTTGTGAGTTTAGGAGATATGCAGGTAGCACTTTGCTTTCAAGAGCTTGGCTATTAGTTCCCGCCCCCTTTCCTGCTGGGCCAATCAGAGAAACAAATTTGCATATGACTCAATAAGATTACTCAGTAAGATTCTGGATAATTTGTTGGCTTATAACAATAAATATTGCTGTATTTTTAAATGAAACATACATATTTGAATTGCTAGAGAGTATCTATTGATATTCTATATTAAAAATATATCTATAACATACATTTTATTAGAATGTTGCTTAAATGTCAATCTCCATAACTTGCAGGGGTTGAATGGAAAATAAGTCTTCTGCTCAACGCTTGTAGAAATTGTGTAATAGCTTTTTTTCTATTTGTTCATAAGGTTCTTGTGCTAGCAGGAGCCATTGTGCTAAGGTCAAAAACAGAAAAGTAGAGTTTTTTGGGCTGCAGGTTCATAATAATATTTATGTACAGCACAGACCATGAAATATTGAAGGCCGGAATAAATATTTCCTCTAAGAATAACTGTTCCACCAAACAAAATCATTGAAAATCCTAAAATCACGGGGTAGAAAAATATAATGGTTTCACTCTAAAATCCCAACCTGTGCAGGGATATTCCTGCTCTGGGGATAGAATTTAAGCACCAGTGAGTGAGAGTCATTGGTAAAGGGTAACTACACCATTAACCCCTTTACATACACACTAAAGCCACCACCACCTGATTTAATAGAAACAAACGGTTTTCGCAGCACCTGAATTTGTCGTTCTCACCTAAAAGAAGATTTGTAGTGCTTGCAGCCACACCCAGAGAGGAATGCCACAGAGTTTACAAATGGTACCTTTCTTCAAAGAGGCAAGATGATATTGTTTTATTGATTAAATCATTCTAAGATTCAGCTTAATTTTTTTTCATTTCATTTGAATAAAAGAACAGAAAAACATTAAAAACAATGCAATAAAATATTTACAAAAAATGCCGAAGAAGACATAAAGCAATGGTAACATGAAAGGAATTAAAAATGAAAAATACTTCACAAAGTTTGCCTTGTCTTTAAATCTGACTCTGTTTGCCGCTGACTTGTGAGTTTAGGAGATATGCAGGTAGCACTTTGCTTTCAAGAGCTTGGCTATTAGTTCCCGCCCCCTTTCCTGCTGGGCCAATCAGAGAAACAAATTTGCATATGACTCAATAAGATTACTCAGTAAGATTCTGGATAATTTGTTGGCTTATAACAATAAATATTGCTGTATTTTTAAATGAAACATACATATTTGAATTGCTAGAGAGTATCTATTGATATTCTATATTAAAAATATATCTATAACATACGTTTTATTAGAATGTTGCTTAAATGTCAATCTCCATAACTTGCAGGGGTTGAATGGAAAATAAGTCTTCTGCTCAACGCTTGTAGAAATTGTGTAATAGCTTTTTTTCTATTTGTTCATAAGGTTCTTGTGCTAGCAGGAGCCATTGTGCTAAGGTCAAAAACAGAAAAGTCGAGTTTTTTGGGCTGCAGGTTCATAATAATATTTATGTACAGCACAGACCATGAAATATTGAAGGCCGGAATAAATATTTCCTCTAAGAATAACGGTTCCACCAAACAAAATCATTGAAAATCCTAAAATCACGGGGTAGAAAAATATAATGGTTTCACTCTAAAATCCCAACCTGTGCAGGGATATTCCTGCTCTGGGGAAAGAATTTAAGCACCAGTGAGTGAGAGTCATTGGTAAAGGGTAACTACACCATTAACCCCTTTACATCCACACTAAAGCCACCACCACCTGATTTAATAGAAACAAACGGTTTTCGCAGCACCTGAATTTGTCGTTCTCACCTAAAAGAAGATTTGTAGTGCTTGCAGCCACACCCAGAGAGGAATGCCACAGAGTTTACAAATGGTACCTTTCTTCAAAGAGGCAAGATGATATTTTTTTATTGATTAAATCATTCTAAGATTCAGCTTAATTTTTTTTAATTTCATTTGAATAAAAGAACAGAAAAACATTAAAAACAATGCAATAAAATATTTACAAAAAATGCCGAAGAAGACATAAAGCAATGGTAACATGAAATGAATTAAAAATGAAAAATACTTCACAAAGTTTGCCTTGTCTTTAAATCTGACTCTGTTTGCCGCTGACTTGTGAGTTTAGGAGATATGCAGGTAGCACTTTGCTTTCAAGAGCTTGGCTATTAGTTCCCGCCCCCTTTCCTGCTGGGCCAATCAGAGAAACAAATTTGCATATGACTCAATAAGATTACTCAGTAAGATTCTGGATAATTTGTTGGCTTATAACAATAAATATTGCTGTATTTTTAAATAAAACATACATATTTTAATTGCTAGAGAGTATCTATTGATATTCTATATTAAAAATATATCTATAACATACATTTTATTAGAATGTTGCTTAAATGTCAATCTCCATAACTTGCAGGGGTTGAATGGAAAATAAGTCTTCTGCTCAACGCTTGTAGAAATTGTGTAATAGCTTTTTTTCTATTTGTTCATAAGGTTCTTGTGCTAGCAGGAGCCATTGTGAGAAGGTCAAAAACAGAAAAGTAGAGTTTTTTGGGCTGCAGGTTCATAATAATATTTATGTACAGCACAGACCATGAAATATTGAAGGCCGGAATAAATATTTCCTCTAAGAATAACGGTTCCACCAAACAAAATCATTGAAAATCCTAAAATCACGGGGTAGAAAAATATAATGGTTTCACTCTAAAATCCCAACCTGTGCAGGGATATTCCTGCTCTGGGGATAGAATTTAAGCACCAGTGAGTGAGAGTCATTGGTAAAGGGTAACTACACCATTAACCCCTTTACATCCACACTAAAGCCACCACCACCTGATTTAATAGAAACAAACGGTTTTCGCAGCACCTGAATTTGTCGTTCTCACCTAAAAGAAGATTTGTAGTGCTTGCAGCCACACCCAGAGAGGAATGCCACAGAGTTTACAAATGGTACCTTTCTTCAAAGAGGCAAGATGATATTTTTTTATTGATTAAATCATTCTAAGATTCAGCTTAATTTTTTTTTCATTTCATTTGAATAAAAGAACAGAAAAACATTAAAAACAATGCAATAAAATATTTACAAAAAATGCCGAAGAAGACATAAAGCAATGGTAACATGAAATGAATTAAAAATGAAAAATACTTCACAAAGTTTGCCTTGTCTTTAAATCTGACTCTGTTTGCCGCTGACTTGTGAGTTTAGGAGATATGCAGGTAGCACTTTGCTTTCAAGAGCTTGGCTATTAGTTCCCGCCACCTTTCCTGCTGGGCCAATCAGAGAAACAAATTTGCATATGACTCAATAAGATTACTCAGTAAGATTCTGGATAATTTGTTGGCTTATAACAATAAATATTGCTGTATTTTTAAATAAAACATACATATTTTAATTGCTAGAGAGTATCTATTGATATTCTATATTAAAAATATATCTATAACATACATTTTATTAGAATGTTGCTTAAATGTCAATCTCCATAACTTGCAGGGGTTGAATGGAAAATAAGTCTTCTGCTCAACGCTTGTAGAAATTGTGTAATAGCTTTTTTTCTATTTGTTCATAAGGTTCTTGTGCTAGCAGGAGCCATTGTGCTAAGGTCAAAAACAGAAAAGTCGAGTTTTTTGGGCTGCAGGTTCATAATAATATTTATGTACAGCACAGACCATGAAATATTGAAGGCCGGAATAAATATTTCCTCTAAGAATAACGGTTCCACCAAACAAAATCATTGAAAATCCTAAAATCACGGGGTAGAAAAATATAATGGTTTCACTCTAAAATCCCAACCTGTGCAGGGATATTCCTGCTCTGGGGAAAGAATTTAAGCACCAGTGAGTGAGAGTCATTGGTAAAGGGTAACTACACCATTAACCCCTTTACATCCACACTAAAGCCACCACCACCTGATTTAATAGAAACAAACGGTTTTCGCAGCACCTGAATTTGTCGTTCTCACCTAAAAGAAGATTTGTAGTGCTTGCAGCCACACCCAGAGAGGAATGCCACAGAGTTTACAAATGGTACCTTTCTTCAAAGAGGCAAGATGATATTTTTTTATTGATTAAATCATTCTAAGATTCAGCTTAATTTTTTTTAATTTCATTTGAATAAAAGAACAGAAAAACATTAAAAACAATGCAATAAAATATTTACAAAAAATGCCGAAGAAGACATAAAGCAATGGTAACATGAAATGAATTAAAAATGAAAAATACTTCACAAAGTTTGCCTTGTCTTTAAATCTGACTCTGTTTGCCGCTGACTTGTGAGTTTAGGAGATATGCAGGTAGCACTTTGCTTTCAAGAGCTTGGCTATTAGTTCCCGCCCCCTTTCCTGCTGGGCCAATCAGAGAAACAAATTTGCATATGACTCAATAAGATTACTCAGTAAGATTCTGGATAATTTGTTGGCTTATAACAATAAATATTGCTGTATTTTTAAATGAAACATACATATTTGAATTGCTAGAGAGAGAGTATCTATTGATATTCTATATTAAAAATATATCTATGGGGGGCGTGACCGGAAGCCAGCCTGGAAGGAAGCAACCCCTGAGAGCTCCTCTCCAGCCCGCAGCTTATAGGCACTAAACCGGGGGTATTCGCCGCCATCCATACTCTGGTTTCTCTTCAAAACGCAAAAATCTTGAAGAGATGAGGAGATCCGCATTACTACCTTCGGGAAGTAGATGCGAGAGCCTTTGTAAAGGCTAAGAGCGAAGACGTCGAGGAACAAGGAAGGAAGCCGCCGAAGAACTCCCGAAGCGACTTCCAGACTTCTCGAAGATGGGGAAAAGCCAGAAGAAGACTGAAAAAGTGACTGATGAGACGAAGGAGACCGAAGAGATGATGAGGAAGAACCCTGCCCCAGCCATTTCCTCCGAGGCCGCCGAGAATGTCTCCGCCTCAACCTCCACCTCCATCCCGGCCGGCGCCAGCCAACCGAGACCAGCGAAGCCGAAACTGCCTGCAGATGGGTTGCCAACCTTGGAGCCCTGGATGAAGCAGACGGTCGTGCTTCAGCTGAAAGAGGTGAACGGAAGAGTCCCTGACATGACCTCGGAGATCTTCGGAAGAAGATGATTCCTGGAGCAGGGCTTCAGCAAAGCGGAGACGCTTTCGGTGCAGTCCTTCGCAAGAGGGATCTTCTACATCACTTTTGGGTCTTTCCAAGTCTGCAGACGATACTGGGAGATGGTGAAGACCAGTGGCCCTGAATCCCCTTTTCGGAAGTTCGTTGCGAACTGCCCTATAACACAGGACGAGAAGTGGGTGACGGTTGCCATGCGGAATCCCCATACCCAAAGCAGAGACATAACCACCTACCTACAGAGGTTTTGCACCGTGGTAAAGGACCCAGTCCGAATCCTTGATGTCAACGGCTTCTGGATTGGGAAGTGGTCTGTGCTATGCAAGCTCAGGAAAGACCGTTCGGGGGACTTACAGCACCTGCAGGCGTGCTTCTCGCTAGGATCATCTGCAGGACACCTTTTCTACTCTGGGATACCCTACAACTGCAACAGATGTGGCCGTCCCGGACACATGGGAAAGGAGTGTACAGAACTTGCTTGCAAGATCTGTCGGGTTACAGGCCACGAGACCAAGGACTGTCCTAGGCCCAAAGCCTGCAACCTCTGCGGATTGCCAGAGCACACCTTCAGGCACTGCCCCCAAAGAACCCGGACCTATGCTGGAGCCCTGATCCAGGGTAAACCAGCCTCCAGCTCTGGGAAGAAGCCGACCGAAAGCAAACCAAAAGAGCCTCGGAAGGCCACAGGTAAGTATACCCCTGCCCCTGTCCTCGTCCTTGCCCCTGTCCCCGTCCCCGTCCCCTCCTCTGGCACACCCCCACCCACCCCCTCTGGCTCAGAGGAGACCCTTCCTGCCCCACCGCCCACCCCAGACCTGTCCTCCATGGAGGACTTCCCCGCCCTCCCCCCTTCCACCCCTGCCAGTGGCCAAACAGGAACCCGGAAACGGAAGACTGTGAGCCCATTGGCAGAACAACCCGCCACCTCCACCAAACGACCCAACGGGGTCCAGCACGAAAGCGCTGGACCAGGGCAAGTAGTGGAGGACCTGGAGTCTGCAGGTGAGGAAGGCGAGGAGGAGATTATGGCCGACTATGTGCCTATCCCCACCGCCAACTTCAGTGAGAAAGTTGAGGAGGAGAATATGGCCGACTATGTGCCTATCCCCACCGCCAACTTCAGTGAGACAGTTGAGGAAGTCCTGGAGGAACTGGGCATAACCCAGAACCCAGAACAGGCAGCTGTGGAGATGGAGGAGCCACCCGCCCCCTTCGGGGAGGTAAGTTCGGCCCCTTGCTAACTAGACCTCATACCCCTTTTTCATTATGGCTGAGATCTCAATCTTTTCCATTAATGTGAGGAGTATCAAGGATACCTCTAGAATGCGAACGGCGCTGACTTTTCTTTCAACTCATCAGAGTGATGTTTACATGCTCCAGGAGTGCGGTCTTCCTCCTTTGAGAAGGTACAGTCATCTGACCTCTCAGTGGACCCTCGGTCCCTCCTACTGGTCCGGGGGTGGCAATTGCAGGAATGCAGGGGTAGCCATTCTTATCAGGGGGGGACGCTTCACGGTTGACTCCATCCATGAGCTTGTCTGTGGCCGTCTTTTGGTCATAGATGGCTCGTGGGCGGGAGAGCCAATTAGGCTCATCAACGTGTACGCCCCCCAGATACGAATGCGCGCCTGGAACTTTTCCAGACCCTGCGGATGCAACTTGTCACCACCAGAGCAGTAGTGATCGGCGGTGATTTTAACTGTCCGATAGAGGAGGACGGGCGCAGTTCTAGCATATACGCAAAACTTGATGTTACTTCAAAACTGCTCATGGAGATGATCTCGGAGGCATCCTTGCGGGACGCCGTGGGATCCATAGGGCAAGGTACCGTGAATTATTCATGGTGCCGACCCGATGGATCTGTGCGTTCCAGGATTGACTTCGTGCTCACTTCAAGAGCAGTCAAGCATCGTGAGTTCTTCATGATCCCCTGCTTTTTCTCTGACCACAGGGCCATTCACTTTCGGGGTGAACTGGGCGAGAGCTTTGCTCACGGACCAGGTTCCTGGAAGCTGAATACCACCCTGCTGGAAAATGAGGAATTGATGGGGGAACTCCGGGAGGCCTATGCCTCTTGGACGGAGGAAAAGAGATTCTTCGGAAAGGTAAGTGATTGGTGGGAGGTTGTGAAAGTTAAGCTGCGCAGCTTCTTTCAGGCAAGGGGACGTCAGCAAGTGTGTGCAAGGAAGAAGGAACTCAGGAGACTGCAACGTGAGTTGCAGTCCCTGCAGGACCTTCACCACTGCGGCTGGGACGTTAGTCAGGACCTGGAGGACACCAAGAAGAACCTGAAAGGGTACTTTGAGGAAGAATCCAGGCACATTGTCTTCCGTGCCAAGGTGGAGAATCTTGAGAAAGGTGAGAAGTGTAACTCTTTCTTTTTCAGGAAACTCCATTCAGGACACACTCCCTTGTCTGAACTGCGTGACGAGACCGGAACTCTCCAGAAGGGGAAGGAGGCTGTAATGCAAGTAGTTGAAGACTACTACACCAACCTCTACTCCCCGAAAGAAACGGACTCGGAGGCAGCCGACAGGTTCCTGTCAGGTATCACTAACCAAATTGATCCTGCAGGCTCATCGACCGTCAACGCCCCCCTGGTGTTGGAGGAGCTGCACTCTGCCGCTAAATCCTTTAGGCGGGGCAGGACCCCGGGCTGCGATGGTCTCCCAGTTGAGCTCTATGTAGCCCTGTGGGACCTCGTGGGCCCGGACCTGCTCGAGCTGTACGAGGAGATGGTGGTGGAGGGTAGAATGCCTCCTTCACTGAGAGAGGGGATGATCACGATTTTGTATAAGCGCAAAGGGGAGAGATCGGACCTGAAACATTGGCGTCCGATCTCTCTTTTGAACGTGGACTACAAAATCCTCGCCAAGGTTTTGGCCAACAGGCTGAAATCTGTCATCGGACAGATCATCCACCCGGATCAAACTTGTGGCATTCCTGGCAGAAGGATTGCAGACAGCCTCGCGCTTGTCAGGGACACGGTCCATTACATCCGGGACCGCCGTGTGCATGCGGCCCTGGTCAGTCTTGACCAGGAGAAGGCCTTTGACCGTGTCTCCCATGAGTTCATGTGCAGAACCCTGCGCAGGCTTGGTCTTGGGGAACTGTTTTGTTCGTATGTGAATGTAATGTATAAAGACATTTGTAGTTTGGTGCTGGTAAATGGTTGGAAAACTGACCCCTTTGAGGTTCTCTCGGGGGTCAGACAAGGCTGCCCTCTCTCACCTCTGCTTTTTGTTTGCTGTATAGAGCTATTCGCCCAAAGCATCAGACGGAACCCAGAGATCAGAGGGATTACCGCACCAGGACCGGAAAGACGGGAGGTCAAGTGCTCGCTCTACATGGATGACGTGACGGTGTTCTGTGCCGACCAGCGCTCCATCGACACACTCGTCCAGACGTGCGAGGACTTCGGCCAAGCTTCGGGGGCAAAGGTCAACTGCGGGAAGTCGGAAGTCATGCTCTTCGGAAAGTGGTTCCTGCCTTCTTCTGCACCCATACCGTTCAGCCTCAAAGCGGATTTCATCAAAATTCTTGGAGTCTGGTTTGGAGCGGAGGGCGCAGCCCTGAAGTCCTGGGAGGAAAGACTGGCTAAGATGAGACAGAAGTTTGGACTTTGGAGCAACAGAGTACTTACCATCGAAGGGAAAACACTGGTACTCCGCAGCGAGATTCTCCCTGTGTTGCAGTACCTCGCCCAGGCCTGGCCCCCCCGGGACAACACCTGCAAGGCCATCACCAGGGCGGTGTTTCACTTCATCTGGGGCTCCAAAATGGACAGAGTAAAGCGGACTGTTATGTTCAAGGAACCTCTCAAGGGCGGTAAGGGCGTGCCTGACATCGCCACATTACTGAGGGTGTTCTTTGCCTGTAACTGCATCCGCAGGACTTTGGTGGACAGAACTGTGGACTCTGGCGGTAACTCCATGTCCCGTTTTTTCCTCCTGCCTCTTTGGAAGTCTCTTGGATGGGACAAATGGGACAGTTCCATCCCCTACAACTGGGACGCTCCATGGTATTACTTGGATACCTTCAAGTTCATCAAGGAGCTGGGACTGCATGGAGTTAAGCCCGACTTGTGGAAGCCAAAAACTATCTACAAGTTGATCAGAGCATCGGACATCTTGGAGTCGATTCCAGGCCTCCCTTCAGCCACTTGCAAAGTGGTTTGGAGGAATGTTTCTTCAAAGAGACTCATCAACAGGCACAAAGATCAGGCATGGATGGCAATCCAAGGGGGATTGCTACTCAGGACATTCTTGCATGCCAGAAACCTGTGCAGATACAGGCACTGCCCCTTTTGCATCATCCAGGAGGAAACTTCTTATCATGTTTTCTGGGAGTGCCCCTTTGCACAGGGCCTGTTGACGGCCTTGGAACCTGAACTTAAAGACTTTGTACCACAGACTGCTATTACACACTTTGGTGTGTTAAACGGACTCTTCTGTGGAACTCATTCACAGGAGGACATTGACAGTGCCTGGCGGGTGCTGTGTTGTTTTAAAGACGCTTTATGGTACGCCAGGAACCGCCGCGTACACCACCGGCAGAGGATGTCCATTGAGGACTGTCGCAGACTGACCCTCAGTCTGCTGAGAGACTATACCTTGATAGACTTTAAGGAGGAAGAGGACGTCTGAAGATTTCCCCTTCCCCCTGACATTGACATTTCTTGACACGTTTTTTTGAACTACTGTTTTCAGGGTAATGCGGCGTCATGCACGATGTGATGTTTCGGGGTTAAACAACTCTGCGCAACACATCAGGCATCATACCGCAGAATGGGTTGAATGAATGTAATTTAATTGAATGCTTGCAACTGTATTGAGATGTAGTGTATTTATGCGCTGCGTCGCAGTACAGAGAATGTACCCTGTCAAAAGTATTTGATTTTTGTATATTTGCTTTGCAAAATAAACTTAAATATTGCCATTGTGCTAAGGTCAAAAACAGAAAAGTAGAGTTTTTTGGGCTGCAGGTTCATAATAATATTTATGTACAGCACAGACCATGAAATATTGAAGGAATAAATATTTCCTCTAAGAATAACGGTTCCACCAAACAAAATCATTGAAAATCCTAAAATCACGGGGTAGAAAAATATAATGGTTTCACTCTAAAATCCCAACCTGTGCAGGGATATTCCTGCTCTGGGGAAAGAATTTAAGCACCAGTGAGTGAGAGTCATTGGTAAAGGGTAACTATACCATTAACCCCTTTACATCCACACTAAAGCCACCACCACCTGATTTAATAGAAACAAACGGTTTTCGCAGCACCTGAATTTGTCGTTCTCACCTAAAAGAAGATTTGTAGTGCTTGCAGCCACACCCAGAGAGGAATGCCACAGAGTTTACAAATGGTACCTTTCTTCAAAGAGCAAGATGATATTTTTTTATTGATTAAATCGTTCTAAGATTCAGCTTAATTTTTTTTAATTTCATTTGAATAAAAGAACAGAAAAACATTAAAAACAATGCAATAAAATATTTACAAAAAATGCCGAAGAAGACATAAAGCAATGGTAACATGAAATGAATTAAAAATGAAAAATACTTCACAAAGTTTGCCTTGTCTTTAAATCTGACTCTGTTTGCCGCTGACTTGTGAGTTTAGGAGATATGCAGGTAGCACTTTGCTTTCAAGAGCTTGGCTATTAGTTCCCGCCCCCTTTCCTGCTGGGCCAATCAGAGAAACAAATTTGCATATGACTCAATAAGATTACTCAGTAAGATTCTGGATAATTTGTTGGCTTATAACAATAAATATTGCTGTATTTTTAAATGAAACATACATATTTTAATTGCTAGAGAGTATCTATTGATATTCTATATTAAAAATATATCTATAACATACATTTTATTAGAATGTTGCTTAAATGTCAATCTCCATAACTTGCAGGGGTTGAATGGAAAATAAGTCTTCTGCTCAACGCTTGTATAAATTGTGTAATAGCTTTTTTTCTATTTGTTCATACGGTTCTTGTGCTAGCAGGAGCCATTGTGCTAAGGTCAAAAACAGAAAAGTAGAGTTTTTTGGGCTGCAGGTTCATAATAATATTTATGTACAGCACAGACCATGAAATATTGAAGGCCGGAATAAATATTTCCTCTAAGAATAACGGTTCCACCAAACAAAATCATTGAAAATCCTAAAATCACGGGGTAGAAAAATATAATGGTTTCACTCTAAAATCCCAACCTGTGCAGGGATATTCCTGCTCTGGGGAAAGAATTTAAGCACCAGTGAGTGAGAGTCATTGGTAAAGGGTAACTATACCATTAACCCCTTTACATCCACACTAAAGCCACCACCACCTGATTTAATAGAAACAAACGGTTTTCGCAGCACCTGAATTTGTCGTTCTCACCTAAAAGAAGATTTGTAGTGCTTGCAGCCACACCCAGAGAGGAATGCCACAGAGTTTACAAATGGTACCTTTCTTCAAAGAGCAAGATGATATTTTTTTATTGATTAAATCATTCTAAGATTCAGCTTAATTTTTTTTTAATTTCATTTGAATAAAAGAACAGAAAAACATTAAAAACAATGCAATAAAATATTTACAAAAAATGCCGAAGAAGACATAAAGCAATGGTAACATGAAATGAATTAAAAATGAAAAATACTTCACAAAGTTTGCCTTGTCTTTAAATCTGACTCTGTTTGCCGCTGACTTGTGAGTTTAGGAGATATGCAGGTAGCACTTTGCTTTCAAGAGCTTGGCTATTAGTTCCCGCCCCCTTTCCTGCTGGGCCAATCAGAGAAACAAATTTGCATATGACTCAATAAGATTACTCAGTAAGATTCTGGATAATTTGTTGGCTTATAACAATAAATATTGCTGTATTTTTAAATGAAACATACATATTTGAATTGCTAGAGAGAGAGTATCTATTGATATTCTATATTAAAAATATATCTATGGGGGGCGTGACCGGAAGCCAGCCTGGAAGGAAGCAACCCCTGAGAGCTCCTCTCCAGCCCGCAGCTTATAGGCACTAAACCGGGGGTATTCGCCGCCATCCATACTCTGGTTTCTCTTCAAAACGCAAAAATCTTGAAGAGATGAAGAGATCCGCATTACTACCTTCGGGAAGTAGATGCGAGAGCCTTTGTAAAGGCTAAGAGCGAAGACGTCGAGGAACAAGGAAGGAAGCCGCCGAAGAACTCCCGAAGCGACTTCCAGACTTTTCGAAGATGGGGAAAAGCCAGAAGAAGACTGAAAAAGTGACTGATGAGACTAAGGAGACCGAAGAGATGATGAGGAAGAACCCTGCCCCAGCCACTTCCTCCGAGGCCCCCGAGAATGTCTCTGCCTCAACCTCCACCTCCATCCCGGCCGGCGCCAGCCAACCGAGACCAGCAAAGCCGAAACTGCCTGCAGACGGGCTGCCAACCTTGGAGCCCTGGATGAAGCAGACGGTCGTGCTGCAGCTGAAAGAGGTGAACGGAAGAGTCCCTGACATGACCTCGGAGATCTTCGGAAAGAAGATGATCCTGGAGCAGGGCTTCAGCAAAGCGGAGACGCTTTCGGTGCAGTCCTTCGCAAGAGGGATCTTCTACATCACTTTCGGGTCTTTCCAAGTCTGCAGACGATACTGGGAGATGGTGAAGACCAGTGGCCCTGAATCCCCTTTTCGGAAGTTCGTTGCGAACTGCCCTATAACACAGGACGAGAAGTGGGTGACGGTGGCCATGCGGAATCCCCATACCCAAAGCAGAGACATAACCACCTACCTACAGAGGTTTTGCACCGTGGTAAAGGACCCAGTCCGAATCCTTGATGTCAACGGCTTCTGGATTGGGAAGTGGTCTGTGCTATGCAAGCTCAGGAAAGACCGTTCGGGGGACTTACAGCACCTGCAGGCGTGCTTCTCGCTAGGATCATCTGCAGGACACCTCTTCTACTCCGGGATACCCTACAACTGCAACAGATGTGGCCGTCCCGGACACATGGGAAAGGAGTGTACAGAACTTGCTTGCAAGATCTGTCGGGTTACAGGCCACGAGACCAAGGACTGTCCTAGGCCCAAAGCCTGCAACCTCTGCGGATTGCCAGAGCACACCTTCAGGCACTGCCCCCAAAGGACCCGGACCTATGCTGGAGCCCTGATCCAGGGTAAACCAGCCTCCAGCTCTGGGAAGAAGCCGACCGAAAGCAAACCAAAAGAGCCTCGGAAGGCCACAGGTAAGTATACCCCTGCCCCAGCCCCTGCCCCTGTCCACGCCCCTGCCCCAGCCCCTACCCCTGCCCCTGTCCTCGTCCTTGCCCCTGTCCCCGTCCCATCCTCTGTCCCACCCCCACCCACCCCCTCTGGCTCAGAGGAGACCCTTCCTGCCCCACCGCCCACCCCAGACCTGTCCTCCATGGAGGACTTCCCCGCCCTCCCCCCTTCCACCCCTGCCAGTGGCCAAACAGGAGGCCGGAAACGGAAAACTGTGAGCCCACTGGCAGAACAACCCGCCACCTCCACCAAACGGCCCAACGGGGTCCAGCACGAAAGCGCTGGACCAGGGCAAGTAGTGGAGGACCTGGAGTCTGCAGGTGAGGAAGGCGAGGAGGAGAATATGGCCGACTATGTGCCTATCCCCACCGCCAACTTCAGTGAGACAGTTGAGGAAGTCCTGGAGGAACTGGGCCTAACCCAGAACCCAGAACAGGCAGCTGTGGAGATGGAGGAGCCACCCGCCCCCTTCGGGGAGGTAAGTTCGGCCCCTTGCTAACTAGACCTCATACCCCTTTTTCATTATGGCTGAGATCTCAATCTTTTCCATTAATGTGAGGAGTATCAAGGATACCTCTAGAATGCGAACGGCGCTGACTTTTCTTTCAACTCATCAGAGTGATGTTTACATGCTCCAGGAGTGCGGTCTTCCTCCTTTGAGAAGGTACAGTCATCTGACCTCTCAGTGGACCCTCGGTCCCTCCTACTGGTCCGGGGGTGGCAATTGCAGGAATGCAGGGGTAGCCATTCTTATCAGGGGGGGACGCTTCACGGTTGACTCCATCCATGAGCTTGTCTGTGGCCGTCTTTTGGTCATAGATGGCTCGTGGGCGGGAGAGCCAATTAGGCTCATCAACGTGTACGCCCCCCCAGATACGAATGCGCGCCTGGAACTTTTCCAGACCCTGCGGATGCAACTTGTCACCACCAGAGCAGTAGTGATCGGCGGTGATTTTAACTGTCCGATAGAGGAGGATGGGCGCAGTTCTAGCATATACGCAAAACTTGATGTTACTTCAAAACTGCTCATGGAGATGATCTCGGAGGCATCCTTGCGGGACGCCGTGGGATCCATAGGGCAAGGTACCGTGAATTATTCGTGGTGCCGGCCCGATGGATCTGTGCGTTCCAGGATTGACTTCGTGCTCACTTCAAGAGCAGTCAAGCATCGTGAGTTCTCCATGATCCCCTGCTTTTTCTCTGACCACAGGGCCATTCACTTTCGGGGTGAACTGGGCGAGAGCTTTGCTCACGGACCAGGTTCCTGGAAGCTGAATACCACCCTGCTGGAAAATGAGGAATTGATGGGGGAACTCCGGGAGGCCTATGCCTCTTGGACGGAGGAAAAGAGATTCTTCGGAAAGGTAAGTGATTGGTGGGAGGTTGTGAAAGTTAAGCTGCGCAGCTTCTTTCAGGCAAGGGGACGACAGCAAGTGTGTGCAAGGAAGAAGGAACTCAGGAGACTGCAACGTGAGTTGCAGTCCCTGCAGGACCTTCACCACTGCGGCTGGGACGTTAGTCAGGACCTGGAGGACACCAAGAAGAACCTGAAAGGGTACTTTGAGGAAGAATCCAGGCACATTGTCTTCCGTGCCAAGGTGGAGAATCTTGAGAAAGGTGAGAAGTGTAACTCTTTCTTTTTCAGGAAACTCCATTCAGGACACACTCCCTTGTCTGAACTGCGTGACGAGACCGGAACTCTCCAGAAGGGGAAGGAGGCTGTAATGCAAGTAGTTGAAGACTACTACACCAACCTCTACTCCCCGAAAGAAACGGACTCGGAGGCAGCCGACAGGTTCCTGTCAGGTATCACTAACCAAATTGATCCTGCAGGTTCATCGACCGTCAACGCCCCCCCTGGTGTTGGAGGAGCTGCACTCTGCCGGAGGGCCTGGTCATTGTTTCACCACAATGGCCACTTCTTTCACTCTCCTCTCCACTATCCCTTCCCCCACTTTATTTTATTTAAGCCTGTGTTTGTCACTTTTTTGTCTTTTTTTTGTTGTGCACGTTTTGTCACTGTGTGATTAGTAGGGTGCGGGTCCTCGGGCCAGCCCTGAACGTCTTGGGAGTGGGTGGACATGGCCTTCTGGCTTAGTTCGCCTGCTCTCATGGGGTCTCCCTTCGGGGGAGCCCCACCTAGTACTGGGAGGGTTCTGTTTCGGCAGTCCCTCCGAGGAAGTTGGGTCCGTGTCGGCTTCGGCTGCTCGGACCACAGTACCTCAGTCCCCGTCTGGAGCCTAACGCCCCGGGGGATCAGGGTTTGGGTCCCTCTTCACAGGAGGACCACTTGACGTTGCACCCGTCTGCACGTTTTTGTGAACACTCTTTATGTGTGTGCACATTTTTTCTGCACCGGGTGGAGTTTTTTGGGTGTGTTCACACGCCATAGGCTTTTCAAAAAAAAAAAAAATCACTAACCAAATTGATCCTGCAGGTTCATCGACCGTCAACGCCCCCCTGGTGTTGGAGGAGCTGCACTCTGCCGCTAAATCCTTTAGGCGGGGCAGGACCCCGGGCTGCGATGGTCTCCCAGTTGAGCTCTATGTAGCCCTGTGGGACCTCGTGGGCCCGGACCTGCTCGAGCTGTACGAGGAGATGGTGGTGGAGGGTAGAATGCCTCCTTCACTGAGAGAGGGGATGATCACGATTTTGTATAAGCGCAAAGGGGAGAGATCGGACCTGAAACATTGGCGTCCGATCTCTCTTTTGAACGTGGACTACAAAATCCTCGCCAAGGTTTTAGCCAACAGGCTGAAATCTGTCATCGGACAGATCATCCACCCGGATCAAACTTGTGGCATTCCTGGCAGAAGGATTGCAGACAGCCTCGCGCTTGTCAGGGACACGGTCCAGTACATCCAGGACCGCCGTGTGCATGCGGCCCTGGTCAGTCTTGACCAGGAGAAGGCCTTTGACCGTGTCTCCCATGAGTTCATGTGCAGAACCCTGCGCAGGCTTGGTCTTGGGGAACTGTTTTGTTCGTATGTGAATGTAATGTATAAAGACATTTGTAGTTTGGTGTTGGTAAATGGTTGGAAAACTGACCCCTTCGAGGTTCTCTCGGGGGTCAGACAAGGCTGCCCTCTCTCACCTCTGCTTTTTGTTTGCTGTATAGAGCTCTTCGCCCAAAGCATCAGACGGAACCCAGAGATCAGAGGGATTACCGCACCAGGACCGGAAAGACGGGAGGTCAAGTGCTCGCTCTACATGGATGACGTGACGGTGTTCTGTGCCGACCAGCGCTCCATCGACACACTCGTCCAGACGTGCGAGGACTTCTGCCAAGCTTCGGGGGCAAAGGTCAACTGCGGGAAGTCGGAAGTCATGCTCTTCGGAAAGTGGTTCCTGCCTTCTTCTGCACCCATACCGTTCAGCCTCAAAGCGGATTTCATCAAAATTCTTGGAGTCTGGTTTGGAGCGGAGGGCGCAGCCCTGAAGTCCTGGGAGGAAAGACTGGCTAAGATGAGACAGAAGTTTGGACTTTGGAGCAACAGAGTACTTACCATCGAAGGGAAAACACTGGTACTCCGCAGCGAGATTCTCCCTGTGTTGCAGTACCTCGCCCAGGCCTGGCCCCCCCGGGACAACACCTGCAAGGCCATCACCAGGGCGGTGTTTCACTTCATCTGGGGCTCCAAAATGGACAGAGTAAAGCGGACTGTTATGTTCAAGGAACCTCTCAAGGGCGGTAAGGGCGTGCCTGACATCGCCACATTACTGAGGGTGTTCTTTGCCTGTAACTGCATCCGCAGGACTTTGGTTGACAGAACTGTGGACTCTGGCGGTAACTCCATGTCCCGTTTTTTCCTCCTGCCTCTTTGGAAGTCTCTTGGATGGGACAAATGGGACAGTTCCATCCCCTACAACTGGGATGCTCCATGGTATTACTTGGACACTTTCAAGTTCATCAAGGAGCTGGGACTGCATGGAGTTAAGCCCGACTTGTGGAAGCCAAAAACTATCTACAAGTTGATCAGAGCATCGGACATCTTGGAGTCAATTCCAGGCCTCCCTTCAGCCACTTGCAAAGTGGTTTGGAGGAATGTTTCTTCAAAGAGACTCATCAACAGGCACAAAGATCAGGCATGGATGGCAATCCAAGGGGGATTGCTACTCAGGACATTCTTGCATGCCAGAAACCTGTGCAGATACAGGCACTGCCCCTTTTGCATCATCCAGGAGGAAACATCATATCATGTTTTCTGGGAGTGCCCCTTTGCACAGGGCCTGTTGACGGCCTTGGAACCTGAACTTAAAGACTTTGTACCACAGACTGCTATTACACACTTTGGTGTGTTAAACGGACTCTTCTGTGGAACTCATTCACAGGAGGACATTGACAGTGCCTGGCGGGTGCTGTGTTGCTTTAAAGACGCTTTATGGTACGCCAGGAACCGCCGCGTACACCACCGGCAGAGGATGTCCATTGAGGACTGTCGCAGACTGACCCTCAGTCTGCTGAGAGACTATACCTTGATAGACTTTAAGGAGGAAGAGGACGTCTGAAGATTTCCCCTTCCCCCTGACATTGACATTTCTTGACACGCTTTTTTGAACTACTGTTTTCAGGGTAATGCGGCGTCATGCACGATGTGATGTTTCGGGGTTTTCACAACTCTGCGCAACACATCAGGCATCATACCGCAGAATGGGTTGAATGAATGTAATTTAATAGTATGCTTGCAACTGTATTGATATGTAGTGTATTTATGCGCTGCGTCGCAGTACAGAGAATGTACCCTGTCAAAAGTATTTGATTTTTGTATATTTGCTTTGCAAAATAAACTTAAATATTGCCATCCATGGGCGGATCGCGGACCACAAGATCCAGCAAAGCAAGGGGATCATCTCAACCCCCGCCAGGCTCCGCTACGACCCTGCAAAAATACTTTAAAGCGACCGAAATGCCGCCGGGCGGAGGGGACAAGATGGCGCCGGACGCGACCACCCTCAGAACAGGAGCCTCTTCTCCCCGCACCTCCTCGCCTTACCATCCGGAGCCATCCTCAACCCGACCGCAGACCACCGCTCCATCCCCGGGCCCGGATGGATCACAGACATGGGTGAGTGGATCGCAGCACCCCCGCCCCCCCGCGGCGGACCACGAGGCACAGGCCGCAGCCCCCCTTCCCTCTCCAGAGCAGGTCACCCAATGCACCGGGGCCTTCCCCCGCCTGCTACGCACAGCCCCAGACCCTGAGCAGCAGAGCGGCTCCCAGCTCACCACATCACCCACGTTTGATGAGGATTTCCCGGCCCTACAAGCCTCCACAAGCACCCAGGCCTCTATGGAGCCCTCAGAGCAAGGCAGCTCCTCTGCTGGCATTAGACCAGCATTTCCTCTAAACTCACGGGGTAGAAAAATATAATGGTTTCACTCTATATTTTTAATATAGAATATCAATTGATACTCTCTAGCAATTAAAATATGTATGTTTCATTTAAAAATACAGCAATATTTATTGTTATAAGCCAACAAATTATCCAGAATCTTACTGAGTAATCTTATTGAGTCATATGCAAATTTGTTTCTCTGATTGGCCCAGCAGGAAAGGGGGCTGGAACTAATAGCCAAGCTCTTGAAAGCAAAGTGCTACCTGCATATCTCCTAAACTCACAAGTCAGCGGCAAACAGAGTCAGATTTAACCTCTTGACCACTGGGCACTTAAACCCCCTTCCTGACCAGACCAATTTTCAGCTTTCGGTGCTCTCACAATTTGAATGACAATTACTCCGTCATACAACATTGTACCCATTTGAAATTTTTGTCCTTTTTTTCACACAAATAGAGCTTTCTTTTGGTGGTATTAGATCACCTCTGGGTTTTTTATTTTTTGCGCTATAAAAGAAAAACGACCGAAAATTCTGTAAAAAAAAAAAAAAATAACTTGTTTCTGTCATATTCGCAGGTTATTTCTCACACACAGCATATGCATACCACGAATGACACCCCAAAACACATTCTGCTATTCCTCCCGAGTATGGCGATACCCCATGTGTGCAACTTTTACACAGCGTGGCCACATACAGAGGCCCAACATGCAGGGAGCGCCATCAGGCGTTCTGGAGCACCCAGGCCAATTCTGACATTTCTCTCCTACATGGAAAAATCACAATTTATTTGCTAGAAAATTACATAGAACCCCAAAACATTATATATGCGGAGTATTGGGGTATTGCGGAGTATTTGGGTATTGCAGAGTATTGGGGTATTGGGGGTATTGCAGAGTATTGGGGTATTGCAGAGTATTTGGGTATTGGGGGTATTGCAGAGTATTGGGGTATTGCAGAGTATCGCGTAGGGTATTGGGGTATTGCAGAGTATTGCGCAGGGTATTGGGGTATTGCAGAGTATCGGGGTATTGCAGAGTATCGGGGTATTGCAGAGTATGGGGTATTGCAGAGTATCGGGGTATTGCAGAGTATCGGGGTATTGCAGAGTATCGGGGTATTGCAGAGTAACGGGGTATTGCAGAGTATCGGGGTATTGCAGAGTAACGGGGTATTGCAGAGTAACGGGGTATGGCAGAGTAACGGGGTATGGCAGAGTAACGGGGTATGGCAGAGTAACGGCTAATGGCAGAGTATGGGGTATGGCAGAGTATGGGGTATGGCAGAGTATGGGGTATGGCAGAGTATGGGGTATGGCAGAGTATTGCGCAGGGAGGGATGGCAGAGTATGGGGTATGGCAGAGAATTGCGCAGGGAGGGATGGCAGAGTATGGGGTATGGCAGAGTATTGCGCAGGGAGGGATGGCAGAGTATGGGGTATGGCAGAGTATTGCGCAGGGAGGGATGGCAGAGTATGGGGTATGGCAGAGTATTGCGCAGGGAGGGATGGCAGAGTATGGGGTATGGCAGAGTATTGCGCAGGGAGGGATGGCAGAGTACGGTGTATGGCAGAGTATTGCGCAGGGAGGGATGGCAGAGTATTGATGGTACTGCAGAGTATTGCGCAGGGAGGAATGGCAGAGTATGGGGTATTGCAGAGTATTGATGGTACTGCAGAGTATTGCGCAGGGAGGGATGGCAGAGTATGGGGTATTGCAGAGTATTGATGGTACTGCAGAGTATTGCGCAGGGAGGGATGGCTGGATCTGTGACTGCAGTTGTCACAGATCCAGCCCACAGCAGCTGCTGACACCCCGCGCTCCCCCCCCTCCTCTCCTCTCGCACTGTACCGAACGGTACAGAGAGGAGAGGGAGGAACCGGCGTCATCAAATGACGCCGGTTTGTTTACAAGTGATCGCTCCGTCATTTGACGGAGCGATCACGTGGTAAACAGCCGCGATTCGTGGCAATTTACCGTGATCCGTGATGCGCCGGGTCTTCTAGACCCGGCGAGCACGGACACTTCCGCGAGCGCGCCCCAGGGGACGCGCAAACGCGGAAGTGCACGAGGACGTCCCAGGGACGTCCTGTCACAGTAACTCGACCGCGCTGTAGCAGTATTTTTGCTATAGCGCGGTCGGCAAGAGGTTAAAGACAAGGCAAACTTTGTGAAGTATTTTTCATTTTTAATTCATTTCATGTTACCATTGCTTTATGTCTTCTTCGGCATTTTTTGTAAATATTTTATTGCATTGTTTTTAATGTTTTTCTGTTCTTTTATTCAAATGAAATTAAAAAAAATTAAGCTGAATCTTAGAATGATTTAATCAATAAAAAAATATCATCTTGCCTCTTTGAAGAAAGGTACCATTTGTAAACTCTGTGGCATTCCTCTCTGGGTGTGGCTGCAAGCACTACAAATCTTCTTTTAGGTGAGAACGACAAATTCAGGTGCTGCGAAAACCGTTTGTTTCTATTAAATCAGGTGGTGGTGGCTTTAGTGTGGATGTAAAGTGGTTAATGGTGTAGTTACCCTTTACCAATGACTCTCACTCACTGGTGCTTAAATTCTTTCCCCAGAGCAGGAATATCCCTGCACAGGTTGGGATTTTAGAGTGAAACCATTATATTTTTCTACCCCGTGATTTTAGGATTTTCAATGATTTTGTTTGGTGGAACCGTTATTCTTAGAGGAAATATTTATTCCGGCCTTCAATATTTCATGGTCTGTGCTGTACATAAATATTATTATGAACCTGCAGCCCAAAAAACTCTACTTTTCTGTTTTTGACCTTAGCACAATGGCAATATTTAAGTTTATTTTGCAAAGCAAATATACAAAAATCAAATACTTTTGACAGGGTACATTCTCTGTACTGCGACGCAGCGCATAAATACACTACATATCAATACAGTTGCAAGCATTCAATTAAATTACATTCATTCAACCCATTCTGCGGTATGATGCCTGATGTGTTGCGCAGAGTTGTTTAACCCCGAAACATCACATCGTGCATGACGCCGCATTACCCTGAAAACAGTAGTTCAAAAAAAACGTGTCAAGAAATGTCAATGTCAGGGGGAAATCTTTAGACGTCCTCTTCCTCCTTAAAGTCTATCAAGGTATAGTCTCTCAGCAGACTGAGGGTCAGCCTGCGACAGTCCTCAATGGACATCCTCTGCCGGTGGTGTACGCGGCGGTTCCTGGCATACCATAAAGCGTCTTTAAAACAACACAGCACCCGCCAGGCACTGTCAATGTCCTCCTGTGAATGAGTTCCACAGAAGAGTCCGTTTAACACACCAAAGTGTGTAATAGCAGTCTGTGGTACAAAGTCTTTAAGTTCAGGTTCCAAGGCCGTCAACAGGCCCTGTGCAAAGGGGCACTCCCAGAAAACATGATATGATGTTTCCTCCTGGATGATGCAAAAGGGGCAGTGCCTGTATCTGCACAGGTTTCTGACATGCAAGAATGTCCTGAGTAGCAATCCCCCTTGGATTGCCATCCATGCCTGATCTTTGTGCCTGTTGATGAGTCTCTTTGAAGAAACATTCCTCCAAACCACTTTGCAAGTGGCTGAAGGGAGGCCTGGAATCGACTCCAAGATGTCCGATGCTCTGATCAACTTGTAGATAGTTTTGGCTTCCACAAGTCGGGCTTAACTCCATGCAGTCCCAGCTCCTTGATGAACTTGAAAGTATCCAAGTAATACCATGGAGCATCCCAGTTGTAGGGGATGGAACTGTCCCATTTGTCCCATCCAAGAGACTTCCAAAGAGGCAGGAGGAAAAAACGGGACATGGAGTTACCGCCAGAGTCCACAGTTCTGTCAACCAAAGTCCTGCGGATGCAGTTACAGGCAAAGAACACCCTCAGTAATGTGGCGATGTCAGGCACGCCCTTACCGCCCTTGAGAGGTTCCTTGAACATAACAGTCCGCTTTACTCTGTCCATTTTGGAGCCCCAGATGAAGTGAAACACCGCCCTGGTGATGGCCTTGCAGGTGTTGTCCCGGGGGGGGCCAGGCCTGGGCGAGGTACTGCAACACAGGGAGAATCTCGCTGCGGAGTACCAGTGTTTTCCCTTCGATGGTAAGTACTCTGTTGCTCCAAAGTCCAAACTTCTGTCTCATCTTAGCCAGTCTTTCCTCCCAGGACTTCAGGGCTGCGCCCTCCGCTCCAAACCAGACTCCAAGAATTTTGATGACATCCGCTTTGAGGCTGAACGGTATGGGTGCAGAAGAAGGCAGAAACCACTTTCCGAAGAGCATGACTTCCGACTTCCTGCAGTTGACCTTTGCCCCCGAAGCTTGGCCGAAGTCCTCGCACGTCTGGACGAGTGTGTCGATGGAGCGCTGGTCGGCACAGAACACCGTCACGTCATCCATGTAGAGCGAGCACTTGACCTCCCGTCTTTCCGGTCCTGGTGCGGTAATCCCTCTGATCTCTGGGTTCCGTCTGATGCTTTGGGCGAATAGCTCTATACAGCAAACAAAAAGCAGAGGTGAGAGAGGGCAGCCTTGTCTGACCCCCGAGAGAACCTCGAAGGGGTCAGTTTTCCAACCATTTACCAGCACCAAACTACAAATGTCTTTATACATTACATTCACATACGAACAAAACAGTTCCCCAAGACCAAGCCTGCGCAGGGTTCTGCACATGAACTCATGGGAGACACGGTCAAAGGCCTTCTCCTGGTCAAGACTGACCAGGGCCGCATGCACACGGCGGTCCTGGATGTACTGGACCGTGTCCCTGACAAGCGCGAGGCTGTCTGCAATCCTTCTGCCAGGAATGCCACAAGTTTGATCCGGGTGGATGATCTGTCCGATGACAGATTTCAGCCTGTTGGCCAAAACCTTGGCGAGGATTTTGTAGTCCACGTTCAAAAGAGAGATCGGACGCCAATGTTTCAGGTCCGAAGCACAATGGCTCCTGCTAGCACAAGAACCTTTTGAACAAATAGTAAAATAGCTATTACACAATTTCTACAAGCGTTGAGCAGAAGACTTATTTTCCATTCAACCCCTGCAAGTTATGGAGATTGACATTTAAGCAACATTCTAATAAAATGTATGTTATAGATATATTTTTAATATAGAATATCAATAGATACTCTCTAGCAATTAAAATATGTATGTTTCATTTAAAAATACAGCAATATTTATTGTTATAAGCCAACAAATTATCCAGAATCTTACTGAGTAATCTTATTGAGTCATATGCAAATTTGTTTCTCTGATTGGCCCAGCAGGAAAGGGGGCGGGAACTAATAGCCAAGCTCTTGAAAGCAAAGTGCTACCTGCATATCTCCTAAACTCACAAGTCAGCGGCAAACAGAGTCAGATTTAAAGACAAGGCAAACTTTGTGAAGTATTTTTCATTTTTAATTCATTTCATGTTACCATTGCTTTATGTCTTCTTCGGCATTTTTTGAAAATATTTTATTGCATTGTTTTTAATGTTTTTCTGTTCTTTTATTCAAATGAAATTAAAAAAAATTAAGCTGAATCTTAGAATGATTTAATCAATAAAAAAATATCATCTTGCCTCTTTGAAGAAAGGTACCATTTGTAAACTCTGTGGCATTCCTCTCTGGGTGTGGCTGCAAGCACTACAAATCTTCTTTTAGGTGAGAACGACAAATTCAGGTGCTGCGAAAACCGTTTGTTTCTATTAAATCAGGTGGTGGTGGCTTTAGTGTGGATGTAAAGGGGTTAATGGTGTAGTTACCCTTTACCAATGACTCTCACTCACTGGTGCTTAAATTCTTTCCCCAGAGCAGGAATATCCCTGCACAGGTTGGGATTTTAGAGTGAAACCATTATATTTTTCTACCCCGTGATTTTAGGATTTTCAATGATTTTGTTTGGTGGAACCGTTATTCTTAGAGGAAATATTTATTCCGGCCTTCAATATTTCATGGTCTGTGCTGTACATAAATATTATTATGAACCTGCAGCCCAAAAAACTCTACTTTTCTGTTTTTGACCTTAGCACAATGGCAATATTTAAGTTTATTTTGCAAAGCAAATATACAAAAATCAAATACTTTTGACAGGGTACATTCTCTGTACTGCGACGCAGCGCATAAATACACTACATCTCAATACAGTTGCAAGCATTCAATTAAATTACATTCATTCAACCCATTCTGCGGTATGATGCCTGATGTGTTGCGCAGAGTTGTTTAACCCCGAAACATCACATCGTGCATGACGCCGCATTACCCTGAAAACAGTAGTTCAAAAAAGCGTGTCAAGAAATGTCAATGTCAGGGGGAAGGGGAAATCTTTAGACGTCCTCTTCCTCCTTAAAGTCTATCAAGGTATAGTCTCTCAGCAGACTGAGGGTCAGTCTGCGACAGTCCTCAATGGACATCCTCTGCCGGTGGTGTACGCGGCGGTTCCTGGCGTACCATAAAGCGTCTTTAAAGCAACACAGCACCCGCCAGGCACTGTCAATGTCCTCCTGTGAATGAGTTCCACAGAAGAGTCCGTTTAACACACCAAAGTGTGTAATAGCAGTCTGTGGTACAAAGTCTTTAAGTTCCGGTTCCAAGGCCGTCAACAGGCCCTGTGCAAAGGGGCACTCCCAGAAAACATGGTAAGATGTTTCCTCCAGGATGATGCAAAAGGGGCAGTGCCTGTATCTGCACAGGTTTCTGGCATGCAAGAATGTCCTGAGTAGCAATCCCCCTTGGATTGCCATCCATGCCTGATCTTTGTGCCTGTTGATGAGTCTCTTTGAAGAAACATTCCTCCAAACCACTTTGCAAGTGGCTGAAGGGAGGCCTGGAATCGACTCCAAGATGTCCGATGCTCTGATCAACTTGTAGATAGTTTTTGGCTTCCACAAGTCGGGCTTAACTCCATGCAGTCCCAGCTCCTTGATGAACTTGAAAGTATCCAAGTAATACCATGGAGCATCCCAGTTGTAGGGGATGGAACTGTCCCATTTGTCCCATCCAAGAGACTTCCAAAGAGGCAGGAGGAAAAAACGGGACATGGAGTTACCGCCAGAGTCCACAGTTCTCTCAACCAAAGTCCTGCGGATGCAGTTACAGGCAAAGAACACCCTCAGTAATGTGGCGATGTCAGGCACGCCCTTACCGCCCTTGAGAGGTTCCTTGAACATAACAGTCCTTTTTACTCTGTCCATTTTGGAGCCCCAGATGAAGTGAAACACCGCCCTGGTGATGGCCTTGCAGGTGTTGTCCCGGGGGGGCCAGGCCTGGGCGAGGTACTGCAACACAGGGAGAATCTCACTGCGGAGTACCAGTGTTTTCCCTTCGATGGTAAGTACTCTGTTGCTCCAAAGTCCAAACTTCTGTCTCATCTTAGCCAGTCTTTCCTCCCAGGACTTCAGGGCTGCGCCCTCCGCTCCAAACCAGACTCCAAGAATTTTGATGAAATCCGCTTTGAGGCTGAACGGTATGGGTGCAGAAGAAGGCAGGAACCACTTTCCGAAGAGCATGACTTCCGACTTCCCGCAGTTGACCTTTGCCCCTGAAGCTTGGCCGAAGTCTTCGCACGTCTGGACGAGGGTGTCGATGGAGCGCTGGTCGGCACAGAACACCGTCACGTCATCCATGTAGAGCGAGCACTTGACCTCCCGTCTTTCCGGTCCTGGTGCGGTAATCCCTCTGATCTCTGGGTTCCGTCTGATGCTTTGGGCGAATAGCTCTATACAGCAAACAAAAAGCAGAGGTGAGAGAGGGCAGCCTTGTCTGACCCCCGAGAGAACCTCAAAGGGGTCAGTTTTCCAACCATTTACCAGCACCAAACTACAAATGTCTTTATACATTACATTCACATACGAACAAAACAGTTCCCCAAGACCAAGCCTGCGCAGGGTTCTACACATGAACTCATGGGAGACACGGTCAAAGGCCTTCTCCTGGTCAAGACTGACCAGGGCCGCATGCACACGGCGGTCCTGGATGTACTGGACCGTGTCCCTGACAAGCGCGAGGCTGTCTGCAATCCTTCTGCCAGGAATGCCACAAGTTTGATCCGGGTGGATGATCTGTCCGATGACAGATTTCAGCCTGTTGGCCAAAACCTTGGCGAGGATTTTGTAGTCCACGTTCAAAAGAGAGATCGGACGCCAATGTTTCAGGTCCGATCTCTCCCCTTTGCGCTTATACAAAATCGTGATCATCCCCTCTCTCAGTGAAGGAGGCATTCTGCCCTCCACCACCATCTCCTCGTACAGCTCGAGCAGGTCCGGGCCCACGAGGTCCCACAGGGCTACATAGAGCTCAACTGGGAGACCATCGCAGCCCGGGGTCCTGCCCCGCCTAAAGGATTTAGCGGCAGAGTGCAGCTCCTCCAACACCAGGGGGGCGTTGACGGTCGATGAACCTGCAGGATCAATTTGGTTAGTGATACCTGACAGGAACCTGTCGGCTGCCTCCGAGTCCGTTTCTTTCGGGGAGTAGAGGTTGGTGTAGTAGTCTTCAACTACTTGCATTACAGCCTCCTTCCCCTTCTGGAGAGTTCCGGTCTCGTCACGCAGTTCAGACAAGGGGGTGTGTCCTGAATGGAGTTTCCTGAAAAAGAAAGAGTTACACTTCTCACCTTTCTCAAGATTCTCCACCTTGGCACGGAAGACAATGTGCCTGGATTCTTCCTCAAAGTACCCTTTCAGGTTCTTCTTGGTGTCCTCCAGGTCCTGCCTAACGTCCCAGCCGCAGTGGTGAAGGTCCTGCAGGGACTGCAACTCACGCTGCAGTCTCCTGAGTTCCTTCTTCCTTGCACACACTTGCTGTCGTCCCCTTGCCTGAAAGAAGCTGCGCAGCTTAACTTTCACAACCTCCCACCAATCACTTACCTTTCCGAAGAATCTCTTTTCCTCCGTCCAAGAGGCATAGGCCTCCCGGAGTTCCCCCATCAATTCCTCATTTTCCAGCAGGGTGGTATTCAGCTTCCAGGAACCTGGTCCGTGAGCAAAGCTCTCGCCCAGTTCACCCCGAAAGTGAATGGCCCTGTGGTCAGAGAAAAAGCAGGGGATCATGGAGAACTCACGATGCTTGACTGCTCTTGAAGTGAGCACGAAGTCAATCCTGGAACGCACAGATCCATCGGGTCGGCACCATGAATAATTCACGGTACCTTGCCCTATGGATCCCACGGCGTCCCGTAAGGATGCCTCCGAGATCATCTCCTTGAGCAGTTTAGAAGTAGCATCAAGTTTTGCGTATATGCTAGAACTGCGCCCATCCTCCTCTATCGGACAGTTAAAATCACCGCCGATCACTACTGCTCTGGTGGTGACAAGTTGCATCCGCAGGGTCTGGAAAAGTTCCAGGCGCGCATTCGTATCTGGGGGGGCGTACACGTTGATGAGCCTAATTGGCTCTCCCGCCCACGAGCCGTCTATGACCAAAAGACGGCCACAGACAAGCTCATGGATGGAGTCAACCGTGAAGCGTCCCCCCCTGATAAGAATGGCTACCCCTGCATTCCTGCAATTGCCACCCCCGGACCAGTAGGAGGGACCGAGGGTCCACTGAGAGGTCAGATGACTGTACCTTCTCAAAGGAGGAAGACCGCACTCCTGGAGCATGTAAACATCACTCTGATGAGTTGAGAGAAAAGTCAGCGCCGTTCGCATTCTAGAGGTATCCTTGATACTCCTCACATTAATGGAAAAGATTGAGATCTCAGCCATAATGAAAAAGGGGTATGAGGTCTAGTTAGCAAGGGGCCGAACTTACCTCCCCGAAGGGGGCGGGTGGCTCCTCCATCTCCACAGCTGCCTGTTCTGGGTTCTGGGTTATGCCCAGTTCCTCCAGGACTTCCTCAACTATCTCTCTGAAGTTGGCGGTGGGGATAGGCACATAGTCGGCCATAATCTCCTCCTCGCCTTCCTCACCTGCAGACTCCAGGTCCTCCACTACTTGCCCTGGTCCAGCGCTTTCGTGCTGGACCCCGTTGGGCCGTTTGGTGGAGGTGGCGGGTTGTTCTGCCAGTGGGCTCACAGTTTTCCGTTTTCGGCCTACTGTTTGGCCACTGGCAGGGGTGGAAGGGGGGAGGGCGGGGAAGTCCTCCATGGAGGACAGGTCTGGGGTGGGCGGTGGGGCAGGAAGGGTCTCCTCTGAGCCAGAGGGGGTGGGTGGGGGTGTGCCAGAGGAGGGGACAGAGGAGGGGACAGGGACGGGGACAGGGGCAAGGACAGGGACGAGGACAGGGGCTGGGGCAGGGGTATACTTACCTGTGGCCTTCCGAGGCTCTTTTGGTTTGCTTTCGGTCGGCTTCTTCCCAGAGCTGGAGGCTGGTTTACCCTGGATCAGGGCTCCAGCATAGGTCCGGGTCCTTTGGGGGCAGTGCCTGAAGGTGTGCTCTGGCAATCCGCAGAGGTTGCAGGCTTTGGGCCTAGGACAGTCCTTGGTCTCGTGGCCTGTAACCCGACAGATCTTGCAAGCAAGTTCTGTACACTCCTTTCCCATGTGTCCGGGACGGCCACATCTGTTGCAGTTGTAGGGTATCCCGGAGTAGAAAAGGTGTCCTGCAGATGATCCTAGCGAGAAGCACGCCTGCAGGTGCTGTAAGTCCCCCGAACGGTCTTTCCTGAGCTTGCATAGCACAGACCACTTCCCTATCCAGAAGCCGTTGACATCAAGGATTCGGACTGGGTCCTTTACCACGGTGCAAAACCTCTGTAGGTAGGTGGTTATGTCTCTGCTTTGGGTGTGGGGGTTCCGCATGGCCACCGTCACCCACTTCTCGTCCTGTGTTATAGGGCAGTTTGCAACGAACTTCCAAAAAGGGGATTCAGGGCCACTGGTCTTTACCATCTCCCAATATCTTCTGCAGACTTGGAACGACCCAAAGGTGATGTAGAAGATCCCTCTTGCGAAGGACTGCACCAAAAGCGTCTCCGCTTTGCTGAAGCCCTGCTCCAGGATCATCTTCTTTCCGAAGATCTCCGAGGTCATGTCAGGGACTCTTCCGTTCACCTCTTTCAGCTGCAGCACGACCGTCTGCTTCATCCAGGGCTCCAAGGTTGGCAGCCCGTCTGCAGGCAGTTTCGGCTTCGCTGGTCTCGGTTGGCTGGCGCCGGCCGGGATGGAGGTGGAGGTTGAGGCAGAGACATTCTCGGGGGCCTCGGAGGAAGTGGCTGGGGCAGGGCTCTTCCTCATCATCTCTTCGGTCTCCTTCGTCTCATCGGTCACTTTTTCAGTCTTCTTCTCGCTTTTCCCCATCTTCGAGAAGTCTGGAAGTCGCTTCAGGAGTTCTTCGGCGGCTTCCTTCCTTGTTCCTCGACGTCTTCGCTCTTAGCCTTTACAAAGGCTCTTGCATCTACTGCCCGAAGGTAGTAATGCGGATCTCTTCATTTTTTTTTTTTAAAAGCCTATGGCGTGTGAACACACCCAAAAAACTCCACCCGGTGCAGAAAAAATGTGCACACACATAAAGAGTGTTCACAAAAACGTGCAGACGGGTGCAACGTCAAGTGGTCCTCCTGTGAAGAGGGACCCAAACCCTAATCCCCCGGGGCGTTAGGCTCCAGACGGGGACTGAGGTACTGTGGTCCGAGCAACCGAAGCCGACACGGACCCAACTTCCTCGGAGGGACTGCCGAAACAAAACCCTCCCAGTACTAGGTGGGGCTCCCCCGAAGGGAGACCCCATGAGAGCAGGCGAACTAAGCCAGAAGGCCATGTCCACCCACTCCCAAGACGTTCAGGGCTGGCCCGAGGACCCGCACCCTACTAATCACACAGTGACAAAACGTGCACAACAAAAAAAGACAAAAAAGTGACAAACACAGGCTTAAATAAAATAAAGTGGGGGAAGGGATAGTGGAGAGGAGAGTGAAAGAAGTGGCCATTGTGGTGAAACAATGACCAGGCCCTCCGGCCAGGAATAAAAAATTCCTCCGGTCCTAGCCAAAAGGCCCGGCCCAGGAGGCAGGTGCTAAAAAAAGCGTGTATCTGGTGCAGTGACCGTGGTATCTTAAATCAATGTGTCCCTCACAAACAGTGATCTTCAGATACCCCTGGACTGCCACTCCAGGGGCACATGCACCATAGGCTTTTCGTTCCATATCCGACCCCCCGACCGGCCAGTGCAGCCCTCCACCCCTGCCAGCCAACCTGGCGGATTTGCACGGTCCTACTCTTCATTTTTTTTCTGTTGAAAAGCCTGTGGCGTGCAAAACACAACCCAAAAACTCCACCCGGTGCAGGGAAAAATGTGCACACACATAAAGAGTGACATCACAAAAAACTGCGACGGGTGCATACGTCAGTGGTCCTCCGAAAAGGACCCGTCTCTGATCCCCCGGGGCGTTAGGCTCCTGGCAGGGAAAAGAGTAAACTGTGGTCCATACAGCCGAAGCCATATGGACCCATCTTGGTCCAAGCAGCCGAAGCCACAAGGACCCAACATCCTCGGAGGGACTGCCGAAACAGAACCCTCCTCGGTGAGGCTCCCCCGAAGGGAGACCCCATGAGAGCCGGTGAACCTAACCAGAAGGCCGAGTCCACCAACTCCCAAGACTTTCAGAGACCGGCCCGAGGACCAGCACCCTACTCGCCACACATAAAGTGCAAGCACCAACAAAAAGAGTGACAAACAAAACAACACACGGGGTAAAATAATAAAAGAAAGTGGGGAAAAGGAAGATGGGAAGGTGAGGAAAGTGACCAATGTGAAATACATTGGCCGGCCCTCCGGCCAGGATAAAAATTCCACTGGTCCTAGCCAAAAGGCCCGGCCCAAGCGGCAGGTGTGAAAAGTGTGTTGTGGAGATCAGTGACCTGAAGGTGCCACACGATGAGTGCCCCTCAAACACTCGTGCAATGTATGGCACCCCTGGACTGCCACTCCAGGGGCACAATCTCCACGGGCTTTTCAACGGTCCCTAGCCCCCGGTCCGGACCGGCAGCACCCTTCCCAGCCAGGAAGGTGGGAGAAGAGGTTGGGGAGAGCCTACTGACGCAGACTCCACCCACAACCCCTATCTCTCCCACCTAATCACATTCTGGAAGTACTACCCGCTCCATCCCGGTTAAAGGAGAAGCAAGGGTTCCCTCCAGAACAACTGACTGGGGCAGTTACCACCAAATCCAGGCCAACGGCCAGGGACCCGGCCTCTTGGCTTCGACCTCATGCCTCTCTGTCCAAATCAGAAGGCTTCCACCTCCACACCAACAGGCTTAGCGTCCGCCGACTGCCATCCCTTTCCCCCTGCCACAGGGTACCGGGGACAGTCAGCTTAGCACCACCTATTGGCAACTGATAAGAACAGATACTACACTTGATCTTAGCCAAAAGGCCGAGAAGCGATCCTACTCTTCATCTCGATTTGTTCGTTCTGAAGAGAAACCAGAGTGTAAATTTCTACAAGCGTTGAGCAGAAGACTTATTTTCCATTCAACCCCTGCAAGTTATGGAGATTGACATTTAAGCAACATTCTAATAAAATGTATGTTATAGATATATTTTTAATATAGAATATCAATAGATACTCTCTAGCAATTAAAATATGTATCTTTCATTTAAAAATACAGCAATATTTATTGTTATAAGCCAACAAATTATCCAGAATCTTACTGAGTAATCTTATTGAGTCATATGCAAATTTGTTTCTCTGATTGGCCCAGCAGGAAAGGGGGCGGGAACTAATAGCCAAGCTCTTGAAAGCAAAGTGCTACCTGCATATCTCCTAAACTCACAAGTCAGCGGCAAACAGAGTCAGATTTAAAGACAAGGCAAACTTTGTGAAGTATTTTTCATTTTTAATTCATTTCATGTTACCATTGCTTTATGTCTTCTTCGGCATTTTTTGTAAATATTTTATTGCATTGTTTTTAATGTTTTTCTGTTCTTTTATTCAAATGAAATTAAAAAAAATTAAGCTGAATCTTAGAACGATTTAATCAATAAAAAAATATCATCTTGCTCTTTGAAGAAAGGTACCATTTGTAAACTCTGTGGCATTCCTCTCTGGGTGTGGCTGCAAGCACTACAAATCTTCTTTTAGGTGAGAACGACAAATTCAGGTGCTGCGAAAACCGTTTGTTTCTATTAAATCAGGTGGTGGTGGCTTTAGTGTGGATGTAAAGGGGTTAATGGTGTAGTTACCCTTTACCAATGACTCTCACTCACTGGTGCTTAAATTCTTTCCCCAGAGCAGGAATATCCCTGCACAGGTTGGGATTTTAGAGTGAAACCATTATATTTTTCTACCCCGTGATTTTAGGATTTTCAATGATTTTGTTTGGTGGAACCGTTATTCTTAGAGGAAATATTTATTCCGGCCTTCAATATTTCATGGTCTGTGCTGTACATAAATATTATTATGAACCTGCAGCCCAAAAAACTCTACTTTTCTGTTTTTGACCTTAGCACAATGGCAATATTTAAGTTTATTTTGCAAAGCAAATATACAAAAATCAAATACTTTTGACAGGGTACATTCTCTGTACTGCGACGCAGCGCATAAATACACTACATATCAATACAGTTGCAAGCATACAATTAAATTACATTCATTCAACCCATTCTGCGGTATGATGCCTGATGTGTTGCGCAGAGTTGTGAAAAACCCGAAACATCACATCGTGCATGACGCCGCATTACCCTGAAAACAGTAGTTCAAAAAAAGCGTGTCAAGAAATGTCAATGTCAGGGGGAAGGGGAAATCTTCAGACGTCCTCTTCCTCCTTAAAGTCCCTCAAGGTATAGTCTCTCAGCAGACTGAGGGTCAGTCTGCGACAGTCCTCAATGGACATCCTCTGCCGGTGGTGTACGCGGCGGTTCCTGGCGTACCATAAAGCGTCTTTAAAGCAACACAGCACCCGCCAGGCACTGTCAATGTCCTCCTGTGAATGAGTTCCACAGAAGAGTCCGTTTAACACACCAAAGTGTGTAATAGCAGTCTGTGGTACAAAGTCTTTAAGTTCAGGTTCCAAGGCCGTCAACAGGCCCTGTGCAAAGGGGCACTCCCAGAAAACATGATGAGATGTTTCCTCCTGGATGATGCAAAAGGGGCAGTGCGTGTATCTGCCCAGGTGTCTGGCATGCAAGAATGTCCTGAGCAGCAATCCCCCTTGGATTGCCATCCATGCCTGATCTTTGTGCCTGTTGGTGAGTCTCTTTGAAGAAACATTTCTCCAGACCACTTTGCAAGTGGCTGAAGGGAGGCCTGGAATAGACTCCAAGATGTCCGATGCTCTGATCAACTTGTAGATAGTTTTTGGCTTCCACAAGTCGGGCTTAACTCCATGCAGCCCCAGCTCCTTGATGAACTTGAAAGTATCCAAGTAATACCATGGAGCATCCCAGTTGTAGGGGATGGAACTGTCCCATTTGTCCCATCCAAGAGACTTCCAAAGAGGCAGGAGGAAAAAACGGGACATGGAGTTACCGCCAGAGTCCACAGTTCTGTCAACCAAAGTCCTGCGGATGCAGTTACAGGCAAAGAACACCCTCAGTAATGTGGCGATGTCAGGCACGCCCTTACCGCCCTTGAGAGGTTCCTTGAACATAACAGTCCGCTTTACTCTGTCCATTTTGGAGCCCCAGATGAAGTGAAACACCGCCCTGGTGATGGCCTTGCAGGTGTTGTCCCGGGGGGGCCAGGCCTGGGCGAGGTACTGCAACACAGGGAGAATCTCGCTGCGGAGTACCAGTGTTTTCCCTTCGATGGTAAGTACTCTGTTGCTCCAAAGTCCAAACTTCTGTCTCATCTTAGCCAGTCTTTCCTCCCAGGACTTCAGGGCTGCGCCCTCCGCTCCAAACCAGACTCCAAGAATTTTGATGAAATCCGCTTTGAGGCTGAACGGTATGGGTGCAGAAGAAGGCAGGAACCACTTTCCGAAGAGCATGACTTCCGACTTCCCGCAGTTGACCTTTGCCCCCGAAGCTTGGCCGAAGTCCTCGCACGTCTGGACGAGTGTGTCGATGGAGCGCTGGTCGGCACAGAACACCGTCACGTCATCCATGTAGAGCGAGCACTTGACCTCCCGTCTTTCCGGTCCTGGTGCGGTAATCCCTCTGATCTCCGGGTTCCGTCTGATGCTTTGGGCGAATAGCTCTATACAGCAAACAAAAAGCAGAGGTGAGAGAGGGCAGCCTTGTCTGACCCCCGAGAGAACCTCGAAGGGGTCAGTTTTCCAACCATTTACCAGCACCAAACTACAAATGTCTTTATACATTACATTCACATACGAACAAAACAGTTCCCCAAGACCAAGCCTGCGCAGGGTTCTGCACATGAACTCATGGGAGACACGGTCAAAGGCCTTCTCCTGGTCAAGACTGACCAGGGCCGCATGCACACGGCGGTCCTGGATGTACTGGACCGTGTCCCTGACAAGCGCGAGGCTGTCTGCAATCCTTCTGCCAGGAATGCCACAAGTTTGATCCGGGTGGATGATCTGTCCGATGACAGATTTCAGCCTGTTGGCCAAAACCTTGGCGAGGATTTTGTAGTCCACGTTCAAAAGAGAGATCGGACGCCAATGTTTCAGGTCCGATCTCTCCCCTTTGCGCTTATACAAAATCGTGATCATCCCCTCTCTCAGTGAAGGAGGCATTCTACCCTCCACCACCATCTCCTCGTACAGCTCGAGCAGGTCCGGGCCCACGAGGTCCCACAGGGCTACATAGAGCTCAACTGGGAGACCATCGCAGCCCGGGGTCCTGCCCCGCCTAAAGGATTTAGCGGCAGAGTGCAGCTCCTCCAACACCAGGGGGGCGTTGACGGTCGATGAACCTGCAGGATCAATTTGGTTAGTGATACCTGACAGGAACCTGTCGGCTGCCTCCGAGTCCGTTTCTTTCGGGGAGTAGAGGTTGGTGTAGTAGTCTTCAACTACTTGCATTACAGCCTCCTTCCCCTTCTGGAGAGTTCCGGTCTCGTCACGCAGTTCAGACAAGGGAGTGTGTCCTGAATGGAGTTTCCTGAAAAGAAAGAGTTACACTTCTCACCTTTCTCAAGATTCTCCACCTTTGCACGGAAGACAATGTGCCTGGATTCTTCCTCAAAGTACCCTTTCAGGTTCTTCTTGGTGTCCTCCAGGTCCTGACTAACGTCCCAGCCGCAGTGGTGAAGGTCCTGCAGGGACTGCAACTCACGTTGCAGTCTCCTGAGTTCCTTCTTCCTTGCACACACTTGCTGTCGTCCCCTTGCCTGAAAGAAGCTGCGCAGCTTAACTTTCACAACCTCCCACCAATCACTTACCTTTCCGAAGAATCTCTTTTCCTCCGTCCAAGAGGCATAGGCCTCCCGGAGTTCCCCCATCAATTCCTCATTTTCCAGCAGGGTGGTATTCAGCTTCCAGGAACCTGGTCCGTGAGCAAAGCTCTCGCCCAGTTCACCCCGAAAGTGAATGGCCCTGTGGTCAGAGAAAAAGCAGGGGATCATGCACTGCCCCTTTTGCATCATCCAGGAGGAAACATCTTATCATGTTTTCTGGGAGTGCCCCTTTGCACAGGGCCTGTTGACGGCCTTGGAACCTGAACTTAAAGACTTTGTACCACAGACTGCTATTACACACTTTGGTGTGTTAAACAGACTCTTCTGTGGAACTCATTCACAGGAGGACATTGACAGTGCCTGGCGGGTGCTGTGTTGCTTTAAAGACGCTTTATGGTACGCCAGGAACCGCCGCGTACACCACCGGCAGAGGATGTCCATTGAGGACTGTCGCAGACTGACCCTCAGTCTGCTGAGAGACTATACCTTGATAGACTTTAAGGAGGAAGAGGACGTCTGAAGATTTCCCCTTCCCCCTGACATTGACATTTCTTGACACGTTTTTTTTTTTTAACTACTGTTTTCAGGGTAATGCGGCGTCATGCACGATGTGATTTTTCTGGATCTCACAACTCTGCGCAACACATCAGGCATCATACCGCAGAATGGGTTGAATGAATGTAATTTAATTGAATGCTTGCAACTGTATTGATATGTAGTGTATTTATGCGCTGCGTCGCAGTTAATAGAAAGAAGGAAATGGTGAGGAAACCATTAAAATGAGCACACAAATCATTTTACAGAATTTTAAATTTACTATCGCTACTTATACATACTTTTTTTATAACATTGTAGCAATCTACATTCATGTTTCCTTCTTTCTATTAATTTAATCTTTTTCTATCTTTCACCAGTATAATTAGCCTGATCAGTGACCAGGCCTCAAAAAATTGTTGAAAACTCATAGTTGTTCCTCTCCACGGAAATCTTTAGTAAAAGGCAATATTTAAGTTTATTTTGCAAAGCAAATATACAAAAATCAAATACTTTTGACAGGGTACATTCTCTGTACTGCGACGCAGCGCATAAATACACTACATATCAATACAGTTGCAAGCATACAATTAAATTACATTCATTCAACCCATTCTGCGGTATGATGCCTGATGTGTTGCGCAGAGTTGTTTAACCCCGAAACATCACATCGTGCATGACGCCGCATTACCCTGTTCTAAAAAAGTATATCTAAGTAGCGATAATAAATTTTAAATTCTGTAAAACGATTTTTGTGCTCATTTTAATGGTTTCCTCACCATTTCCTTCTTTCTCTAAATGTAATCCTTTTCTATTTTTCACCAGTATAATTAGCCTGGTCAGTGACCAGGCCTCAAAAAATTGTTGAAAACTCATAGTTGTTCCTCTCCACGGAAATCTTTAGTAAAAGGCAATATTTAAGTTTATTTTGCAAAGCAAATATACAAAAATCAAATACTTTTGACAGGGTACATTCTCTGTACTGCGACGCAGCGCATAAATACACTACGTATCAATACAGTTGCAAGCATTCAATTAAATTACATTCATTCAACCCATTCTGCGGTATGATGCCTGATGTGTTGCGCAGAGTTGTTTAACCCCGAAACATCACATCGTGCATGACGCCGCATTACCCTGAAAACAGTAGTTCAAAAAAAAAAAAACGTGTCAAGAAATGTCAATGTCAGGGGGAAGGGGAAATCTTTAGACGTCCTCTTCCTCCTTAAAGTCTATCAAGGTATAGTCTCTCAGCAGACTGAGGGTCAGTCTGCGACAGTCCTCAATGGACATCCTCTGCCGGTGGTGTACGCGGCGGTTCCTGGCGTACCATAAAGCGTCTTTAAAACAACACAGCACCCGCCAGGCACTGTCAATGTCCTCCTGTGAATGAGTTCCACAGAAGAGTCCGTTTAACACACCAAAGTGTGTAATAGCAGTCTGTGGTACAAAGTCTTTAAGTTCAGGTTCCAAGGCCGTCAACAGGCCCTGTGCAAAGGGGCACTCCCAGAAAACATGATACGATGTTTCCTCCTGGATGATGCAAAAGGGGCAGTGCCTGTATCTGCACAGGTTTCTGGCATGCAAGAATGTCCTGAGTAGCAATCCCCCTTGGATTGCCATCCATGCCTGATCTTTGTGCCTGTTGATGAGTCTCTTTGAAGAAACATTCCTCCAGACCACTTTGCAAGTGGCTGAAGGGAGGCCTGGAATCGACTCCAAGATGTCCGATGCTCTGATCAACTTGTAGATAGTTTTTGGCTTCCACAAGTCGGGCTTAACTCCATGCAGTCCCCAGCTCCTTGATGAACTTGAAAGTATCCAAGTAATACCATGGAGCGTCCCAGTTGTAGGGGATGGAACTGTCCCATTTGTCCCATCCAAGAGACTTCCAAAGAGGCAGGAGGAAAAAACGGGACATGGAGTTACCGCCAGAGTCCACAGTTCTGTCAACCAAAGTCCTGCGGATGCAGTTACAGGCAAAGAACACCCTCAGTAATGTGGCGATGTCAGGCACGCCCTTACCGCCCTTGAGAGGTTCCTTGAACATAACAGTCCGCTTTACTCTGTCCATTTTGGAGCCCCAGATGAAGTGAAAACACCGCCCTGGTGATGGCCTTGCAGGTGTTGTCCCGGGGGGGCCAGGCCTGGGCGAGGTACTGCAACACAGGGAGAATCTCGCTGCGGAGTACCAGTGTTTTCCCTTCGATGGTAAGTACTCTGTTGCTCCAAAGTCCAAACTTCTGTCTCATCTTAGCCAGTCTTTCCTCCCAGGACTTCAGGGCTGCGCCCTCCGCTCCAAACCAGACTCCAAGAATTTTGATGAAATCCGCTTTGAGGCTGAACGGTATGGGTGCAGAAGAAGGCAGGAACCACTTTCCGAAGAGCATGACTTCCGACTTCCCGCAGTTGACCTTTGCCCCCGAAGCTTGGCCGAAGTCCTCGCACGTCTGGACGAGTGTGTCGATGGAGCGCTGGTCGGCACAGAACACCGTCACGTCATCCATGTAGAGCGAGCACTTGACCTCCCGTCTTTCCGGTCCTGGTGCGGTAATCCCTCTGATCTCTGGGTTCCGTCTGATGCTTTGGGCGAATAGCTCTATACAGCAAACAAAAAGCAGAGAGAGAGGGCAGCCTTGTCTGACCCCCGAGAGAACCTCGAAGGGGTCAGTTTTCCAACCATTTACCAGCACCAAACTACAAATGTCTTTATACATTACATTCACATACGAACAAAACAGTTCCCCAAGACCAAGCCTGCGCAGGGTTCTGCACATGAACTCATGGGAGACACGGTCAAAGGACTTCTCCTGGTCAAGACTGACCAGGGCCGCATGCACACGGCGGTCCTGGATGTACTGGACCGTGTCCCTGACAAGCGCGAGGCTGTCTGCAATCTTTCTGCCAGGAATGCCACAAGTTTGATCCGGGTGGATGATCTGTCCGATGACAGATTTCAGCCTGTTGGCCAAAACCTTGGCGAGGATTTTGTAGTCCACGTTCAAAAGAGAGATCGGACGCCAATGTTTCAGGTCCGATCTCTCCCCTTTGCGCTTATACAAAATCGTGATCATCCCCTCTCTCAGTGAAGGAGGCATTCTACCCTCCACCACCATCTCCTCGTACAGCTCGAGCAGGTCCGGGCCCACGAGGTCCCACAGGGCTACATAGAGCTCAACTGGGAGACCATCGCAGCCCGGGGTCCTGCCCCGCCTAAAGGATTTAGCGGCAGAGTGCAGCTCCTCCAACACCAGGGGGGCGTTGACGGTCGATGAACCTGCAGGATCAATTTGGTTAGTGATACCTGACAGGAACCTGTCGGCTGCCTCCGAGTCCGTTTCTTTCGGGAGTAGAGGTTGGTGTAGTAGTCTTCAACTACTTGCATTACAGCCTCCTTCCCCTTCTGGAGAGTTCCGGTCTCGTCACGCAGTTCAGACAAGGGAGTGTGTCCTGAATGGAGTTTCCTGAAAAAGAAAGAGTTACACTTCTCACCTTTCTCAAGATTCTCCACCTTGGCACGGAAGACAATGTGCCTGGATTCTTCCTCAAAGTACCCTTTCAGGTTCTTCTTGGTGTCCTCCAGGTCCTGCCTAACGTCCCAGCCGCAGTGGTGAAGGTCCTGCAGGGACTGCAACTCACGTTGCAGTCTCCTGAGTTCCTTCTTCCTTGCACACACTTGCTGTCGTCCCCTTGCCTGAAAGAAGCTGCGCAGCTTAACTTTCACAACCTCCCACCAATCACTTACCTTTCCGAAGAATCTCTTTTCCTCCGTCCAAGAGGCATAGGCCTCCCGGAGTTCCCCCATCAATTCCTCATTTTCCAGCAGGGTGGTATTCAGCTTCCAGGAACCTGGTCCGTGAGCAAAGCTCTCGCCCAGTTCACCCCGAAAGTGAATGGCCCTGTGGTCAGAGAAAAAGCAGGGGATCATGCACTGCCCCTTTTGCATCATCCAGGAGGAAACATCTTATCATGTTTTCTGGGAGTGCCCCTTTGCACAGGGCCTGTTGACGGCCTTGGAACCTGAACTTAAAGACTTTGTACCACAGACTGCTATTACACACTTTGGTGTGTTAAACAGACTCTTCTGTGGAACTCATTCACAGGAGGACATTGACAGTGCCTGGCGGGTGCTGTGTTGCTTTAAAGACGCTTTATGGTACGCCAGGAACCGCCGCGTACACCACCGGCAGAGGATGTCCATTGAGGACTGTCGCAGACTGACCCTCAGTCTGCTGAGAGACTATACCTTGATAGACTTTAAGGAGGAAGAGGACGTCTGAAGATTTCCCCTTCCCCCTGACATTGACATTTCTTGACACGTTTTTTTTTTTTAACTACTGTTTTCAGGGTAATGCGGCGTCATGCACGATGTGATTTTTCTGGATCTCACAACTCTGCGCAACACATCAGGCATCATACCGCAGAATGGGTTGAATGAATGTAATTTAATTGAATGCTTGCAACTGTATTGATATGTAGTGTATTTATGCGCTGCGTCGCAGTTAATAGAAAGAAGGAAATGGTGAGGAAACCATTAAAATGAGCACACAAATCATTTTACAGAATTTTAAATTTACTATCGCTACTTATACATACTTTTTTTATAACATTGTAGCAATCTACATTCATGTTTCCTTCTTTCTATTAATTTAATCTTTTTCTATCTTTCACCAGTATAATTAGCCTGATCAGTGACCAGGCCTCAAAAAATTGTTGAAAACTCATAGTTGTTCCTCTCCACGGAAATCTTTAGTAAAAGGCAATATTTAAGTTTATTTTGCAAAGCAAATATACAAAAATCAAATACTTTTGACAGGGTACATTCTCTGTACTGCGACGCAGCGCATAAATACACTACATATCAATACAGTTGCAAGCATTCAATTAAATTACATTCATTCAACCCATTCTGCGGTATGATGCCTGATGTGTTGCGCAGAGTTGTTTAACCCCGAAACATCACATCGTGCATGACGCCGCATTACCCTGAAAACAGTAGTTCAAAAAAGCGTGTCAAGAAATGTCAATGTCAGGGGGAAGGGGAAATCTTTAGACGTCCTCTTCCTCCTTAAAGTCTATCAAGGTATAGTCTCTCAGCAGACTGAGGGTCAGTCTGCGACAGTCCTCAATGGACATCCTCTGCCGGTGGTGTACGCGGCGGTTCCTGGCGTACCATAAAGCGTCTTTAAAACAACACAGCACCCGCCAGGCACTGTCAATGTCCTCCTGTGAATGAGTTCCACAGAAGAGTCCGTTTAACACACCAAAGTGTGTAATAGCAGTCTGTGGTACAAAGTCTTTAAGTTCAGGTTCCAAGGCCGTCAACAGGCCCTGTGCAAAGGGGCACTCCCAGAAAACATGATAAGAAGTTTCCTCCTGGATGATGCAAAAGGGGCAGTGCCTGTATCTGCACAGGTTTCTGGCATGCAAGAATGTCCTGAGTAGCAATCCCCCTTGGATTGCCATCCATGCCTGATCTTTGTGCCTGTTGATGAGTCTCTTTGAAGAAACATTCCTCCAAACCACTTTGCAAGTGGCTGAAGGGAGGCCTGGGATCGACTCCAAGATGTCCGATGCTCTGATCAACTTGTAGATAGTTTTTGGCTTCCACAAGTCAGGCTTAACTCCATGCAGCCCCAGCTCCTTGATGAACTTGAAGGTATCCAAGTAATACCATGGAGCGTCCCAGTTGTAGGGGATGGAACTGTCCCATTTGTCCCATCCAAGAGACTTCCAAAGAGGCAGGAGGAAAAAACGGGACATGGAGTTACCGCCAGAGACCACAGTTCTGTCAACCAAAGTCCTGCGGATGCAGTTACAGGCAAAGAACACCCTCAGTAATGTGGCGATGTCAGGCACGCCCTTACCGCCCTTGAGAGGTTCCTTGAACATAACAGTCCGCTTTACTCTGTCCATTTTGGAGCCCCAGATGAAGTGAAACACCGCCCTGGTGATGGCCTTGCAGGTGTTGTCCCGGGGGGGCCAGGCCTGGGCGAGGTACTGCAACACAGGGAGAATCTCGCTGCGGAGTACCAGTGTTTTCCCTTCGATGGTAAGTACTCTGTTGCTCCAAAGTCCAAACTTCTGTCTCATCTTAGCCAGTCTTTCCTCCCAGGACTTCAGGGCTGCGCCCTCCGCTCCAAACCAGACTCCAAGAATTTTGATGAAATCCGCTTTGAGGCTGAACGGTATGGGTGCAGAAGAAGGCAGGAACCACTTTCCGAAGAGCATGACTTCCGACTTCCCGCAGTTGACCTTTGCCCCCGAAGCTTGGCCGAAGTCCTCGCACGTCTGGACGAGTGTGTCGATGGAGCGCTGGTCGGCACAGAACACCGTCACGTCATCCATGTAGAGCGAGCACTTGACCTCCCGTCTTTCCGGTCCTGGTGCGGTAATCCCTCTGATCTCTGGGTTCCGTCTGATGCTTTGGGCGAATAGCTCTATACAGCAAACAAAAAGCAGAGGTGAGAGAGGGCAGCCTTGTCTGACCCCCGAGAGAACCTCGAAGGGGTCAGTTTTCCAACCATTTACCAGCACCAAACTACAAATGTCTTTATACATTACATTCACATACGAACAAAACAGTTCCCCAAGACCAAGCCTGCGCAGGGTTCTGCACATGAACTCATGGGAGACACGGTCAAAGGACTTCTCCTGGTCAAGACTGACCAGGGCCGCATGCACACGGCGGTCCTGGATGTACTGGACCGTGTCCCTGACAAGCGCGAGGCTGTCTGCAATCTTTCTGCCAGGAATGCCACAAGTTTGATCCGGGTGGATGATCTGTCCGATGACAGATTTCAGCCTGTTGGCCAAAACCTTGGCGAGGATTTTGTAGTCCACGTTCAAAAGAGAGATCGGACGCCAATGTTTCAGGTCCGATCTCTCCCCTTTGCGCTTATACAAAATCGTGATCATCCCCTCTCTCAGTGAAGGAGGCATTCTACCCTCCACCACCATCTCCTCGTACAGCTCGAGCAGGTCCGGGCCCACGAGGTCCCACAGGGCTACATAGAGCTCAACTGGGAGACCATCGCAGCCCGGGGTCCTGCCCCGCCTAAAGGATTTAGCGGCAGAGTGCAGCTCCTCCAACACCAGGGGGGCGTTGACGGTCGATGAACCTGCAGGATCAATTTGGTTAGTGATACCTGACAGGAACCTGTCGGCTGCCTCCGAGTCCGTTTCTTTCGTGGAGTAGAGTTGGTGTAGTAGTCTTCAACTACTTGCATTACAGCCTCCTTCCCCTTCTGGAGAGTTCCGGTCTCGTCACGCAGTTCAGACAAGGGAGTGTGTCCTGAATGGAGTTTCCTGAAAAAGAAAGAGTTACACTTCTCACCTTTCTCAAGATTCTCCACCTTGGCACGGAAGACAATGTGCCTGGATTCTTCCTCAAAGTACCCTTTCAGGCTCTTCTTGGTGTCCTCCAGGTCCTGCCTAACGTCCCAGCCGCAGTGGTGAAGGTCCTGCAGGGACTGCAACTCACGTTGCAGTCTCCTGAGTTCCTTCTTCCTTGCACACACTTGCTGTCGTCCCCTTGCCTGAAAGAAGCTGCGCAGCTTAACTTTCACAACCTCCCACCAATCACTTACCTTTCCGAAGAATCTCTTTTCCTCCGTCCAAGAGGCATAGGCCTCCCGGAGTTCCCCCATCAATTCCTCATTTTCCAGCAGGGTGGTATTCAGCTTCCAGGAACCTGGTCCGTGAGCAAAGCTCTCGCCCAGTTCACCCCGAAAGTGAATGGCCCTGTGGTCAGAGAAAAAGCAGGGGATCATGCACTGCCCCTTTTGCATCATCCAGGAGGAAACATCTTATCATGTTTTCTGGGAGTGCCCCTTTGCACAGGGCCTGTTGACGGCCTTGGAACCTGAACTTAAAGACTTTGTACCACAGACTGCTATTACACACTTTGGTGTGTTAAACAGACTCTTCTGTGGAACTCATTCACAGGAGGACATTGACAGTGCCTGGCGGGTGCTGTGTTGCTTTAAAGACGCTTTATGGTACGCCAGGAACCGCCGCGTACACCACCGGCAGAGGATGTCCATTGAGGACTGTCGCAGACTGACCCTCAGTCTGCTGAGAGACTATACCTTGATAGACTTTAAGGAGGAAGAGGACGTCTGAAGATTTCCCCTTCCCCCTGACATTGACATTTCTTGACACGTTTTTTTTTTTTAACTACTGTTTTCAGGGTAATGCGGCGTCATGCACGATGTGATTTTTCTGGATCTCACAACTCTGCGCAACACATCAGGCATCATACCGCAGAATGGGTTGAATGAATGTAATTTAATTGAATGCTTGCAACTGTATTGATATGTAGTGTATTTATGCGCTGCGTCGCAGTTAATAGAAAGAAGGAAATGGTGAGGAAACCATTAAAATGAGCACACAAATCATTTTACAGAATTTTAAATTTACTATCGCTACTTATACATACTTTTTTTATAACATTGTAGCAATCTACATTCATGTTTCCTTCTTTCTATTAATTTAATCTTTTTCTATCTTTCACCAGTATAATTAGCCTGATCAGTGACCAGGCCTCAAAAAATTGTTGAAAACTCATAGTTGTTCCTCTCCACGGAAATCTTTAGTAAAAGGCAATATTTAAGTTTATTTTGCAAAGCAAATATACAAAAATCAAATACTTTTGACAGGGTACATTCTCTGTACTGCGACGCAGCGCATAAATACACTACATATCAATACAGTTGCAAGCATACAATTAAATTACATTCATTCAACCCATTCTGCGGTATGATGCCTGATGTGTTGCGCAGAGTTGTTTAACCCCGAAACATCACATCGTGCATGACGCCGCATTACCCTGTTCTAAAAAAGTATATCTAAGTAGCGATAATAAATTTTAAATTCTGTAAAACGATTTTTGTGCTCATTTTAATGGTTTCCTCACCATTTCCTTCTTTCTCTAAATGTAATCCTTTTCTATTTTTCACCAGTATAATTAGCCTGGTCAGTGACCAGGCCTCAAAAAATTGTTGAAAACTCAATAATTGTTCCTCGTCCACGGAAATCTTTAGTAAAAGGCAATATTTAGTTTATTTTGCAAAGCAAATATACAAAAATCAAATACTTTTGACAGGGTACATTCTCTGTACTGCGACGCAGCGCATAAATACACTACATCTCAATACAGTTGCAAGCATTCAATTAAATTACATTCATTCACCCATTCTGCGGTATGATGCCTGATGTGTTGCGCAGAGTTTTTTAAAACCCCGAAACATCACATCGTGCATGACGCCGCATTACCCTGAAAACAGTAGTTCAATAAAAACGTGTCAAGAAATGTCAATGTCAGGGGGAAGGGGAAATCTTTCAGACGTCCTCTTCCTCCTTAAAGTCTATCAAGGTATAGTCTCTCAGCAGACTGAGGGTCAGTCTGCGACAGTCCTCAATGGACATCTCTGCCGGTGGTGTACGCGGCGGTTCCTGGCGTACCATAAAGCGTCTTTAAAAACAACACAGCACCCGCCAGGCACTGTCAATGTCCTCCTGTGAATGAGTTCCACAGAAGAGTCCGTTTAACACACCAAAGTGTGTAATAGCAGTCTGTGGTACAAAGTCTTTAAGTTTCAGGTTCCAAGGCCGTCAACAGGCCCTGTGCAAAGGGGCACTCCCAGAAAACATGATAAGAAGTTTCCTCCTGGATGATGCAAAAGGGGCAGTGCCTGTATCTGCACAGGTTTCTGGCATGCAAGAATGTCCTGAGTAGCAATCCCCCTTGGATTGCCATCCATGCCTGATCTTTGTGCCTGTTGATGAGTCTCTTTGAAGAAGACATTCTCCAAACCACTTTGCAAGTGGCTGAAGGGAGGCCTGGAATCGACTCCAAGATGTCCGATGCTCTGATCAACTTGTAGATAGTTTTTGGCTTCCAACAAGTCGGGCTTAACTCCATGCAGTCCCCAGCTCCTTGATGAACTTGAAAGTATCCAAGTAATACCATGGGCGTCCCAGTTGTAGGGATGGAACTGTCCCATTTGTCCATCCAAGAGACTTCCAAAGAGGCAGGAGGAAAAAACGGGACATGGAGTTACCGCCAGAGTCCACAGTTCTGACAACCAAAGTCCTGCGGATGCAGTTACAGGCAAAGAACACCCTCAGTAATGTGGCGATGTCAGGCACGCCTCTTACCGCCCTTGAGAGGTTCCTTGAACATAACAGTCCGCTTTACTCTGTCCATTTTGGAGCCCCAGATGAAGTGAAACACCGCCCTGAGATGGCCTTGCAGGTGTGTCCTGGGGGGCCAGGCCTGGGCGAGGTACTGCAACACAGGGAGAATCTCGCTGCGGAGTACCAGTGTTTTCCCTTCGATGGTAAGTACTCTGTTGCTCCAAAGTCCAAACTTCTGTCTCATCCTTAGCCAGTCTTTCCTCCCAGGACTTCAGGGCTGCGCCCTCCGCTCCAAACCAGACTCCAAGAATTTTGATGAAATCCGCTTTGAGGCTGAACGGTATGGGTGCAGAAGAAGGCAGGAACCATTTTCCGAAGAGCATGACTTCCGACTTCCCGCAGTTGACTTTTGCCCCCGAAGCTTGGCCGAAGTCCTCGCACGTCTGGACGAGTGTGTTGATGGAGCGCTGGTCGGCACAGAACACCGTCACGTCATCCATGTAGAGCGAGCACTTGACCTCCCGTCTTCCGGTCCTGGTGCGGTAATCCCTCTGACTCTGGGTTCCGTCTGATGCTTTGGGCGAATAGCTCTATACAGCAAACAAAAAGCAGAGGTGAGAGAGGGCAGCCTTGTCTGACCCCCGAGAGAACCTCAGAAGGGGTCAGTTTTCCAACCATTTACCAGCACCAAACTACAAATGTCTTTATACATTACATTCACATACGAACAAAACAGTTCCCCAAGACCAAGCCTGCGCAGGTTCTGCACATGAACTCATGGGAGACACGGTCAAAGGCCTTCTCCTGGTCAAGACTGACCAGGGCCGCATGCACACGGCGGTCCTGGATGTACTGGACCGTGTCCCTGACAAGCGCGAGGCTGTCTGCAATCCTTCTGCCAGGAATGCCACAAGTTTGATCCGGGTGGATGATCTGTCCGATGACAGATTTCAGCCTGTTGGCCAAAACCTTGGCGAGGATTTTGTAGTCCACGTTCAAAAGAGAGATCGGACGCCAATGTTTCAGTCCGATCTCTCCCCTTTGCGCTTATACAAAATCGTGATCATCCCCTCTCTCAGTGAAGGAGGCATTCTACCCTCCACCACCATCTCCTCGTACAGCTCGAGCAGGTCCGGGCCCACGAGGTCCCACAGGGCTACATAGAGCTCAACTGGGAGACCATCGCAGCCCGGGGTCCTGCCCCGCCTAAAGGATTTAGCGGCAGAGTGGCAGCTCCTCCAACACCAGGGGGGGCGTTGACGGTCGATGAATCTGCAGGATCAATTTGGTTAGTGATACCTGACAGAACCTGTCGGCTGCCTCCGAGTCCGTTTCTTTCGGGGAGTAGAGGTTGGTGTAGTAGTCTTCAACTACTTGCATTACAGCCTCCTTCCCTTCTGGAGAGTTCCCGGTCTCGTCACGCAGTTCAGACAAGGGAGTGTGTCCTGAATGGAGTTTCCTGAAAAGAAAGAGTTACACTTCTCACCTTTCTCAAGATTCTCCACCTTGGCACGGAAGACAATGTGGCCATGATTCTTCCTCAAAGTACCCTTTCAGGTTCTTCTTGGTGTCCTCCAGGTCCTGACTAACGTCCCAGCCGCAGTGGTGAAGGTCCTGCAGGACTGCAACTCACGTTGCAGTCTCCTGAGTTCCTTCTTCCTTTGCACACACTTGCTGTCGTCCCCTTGCCTGAAAGAAGCTGCGCAGCTTAACTTTCACAACCTCCCACCAATCACTTACCTTTCCGAAGAATCTCTTTTCCTCCGTCCAAGAGGCATAGGCCTCCCGGAGTTCCCCCATCATTCCTCATTTTCCAGCAGGGTGGTATTCAGCTTCCAGGAACCTGTCCGTGAGCAAAGCTCTCGCCCAGTTCACCCCGAAAGTGAATGGCCCTGTGGTCAGAGAAAAAGGCAGGGGATCATGAAGAACTCACGATGCTTGACTGCTCTTGAAGTGAGCACGAAGTCAATCCTGGAACGCACAGATCCATCGGGTCGGCACCATGAATAATTCACGGTACCTTGCCCTATGGATCCACGGCGTCCCGCAAGGATGCCTCCGAGATCATCTCCATGAGCAGTTTTGAAGTAACATCAAGTTTTGCGTATATGCTAGAACTGCGGCCCATCCTCCTCTATCGGACAGTTAAAATCACCGCCGATCACTACTGCTCTGGTGGTGACAAGTTGCATCCGCAGGGTCTGGAAAAGTTCCAGGCGCGCATTCGTATCTGGGGGGGCGTACACGTTGATGAGCCTAATTGGCTCTCCCGCCCGCGAGCGCATCTATGACCAAAAAGACGGCCACAGACAAGCTCATGGATGGAGTCAACCGTGAAGCGTCCCCCCCTGATAAGAATGGCTACCCCTGCATTCCTGCAATTGCCACCCCCGGACCAGTAGGAGGGACCGAGGGTCCACTGAGAGGTCAGATGACTGTACCTTCTCAGAGGAGGAAGACCGCACTCCTGGAGCATGTAAACATCACTCTGATGAGTTGAAAGAAAAGTCAGCGCCGTTCGCATTCTAGAGGTATCCTTGATACTCCTCACATTAATGGAAAAGATTGAGATCTCAGCCATAATGAAAAAGGGGTATGAGGTCTAGTTAGCAAGGGGCCGAACTTACCTCCCCGAAGGGGGGGGGGGCTCCTCCATCTCCACAGCTGCCTGTTCTGGGTTCTGGGTTATGCCCAGTTCCTCCAGGACTTCCTCAACTGTCTCACTGAAGTTGGCGGTGGGGATAGGCACATAGTCGGCCATATTCTCCTCCTCAACTTTCTCACTGAAGTTGGCGGTGGGGATAGGCACATAGTCGGCCATATTCTCCTCCTCGCCTTCCTCACCTGCAGACTCCAGGTCCTCCACTACTTGCCCTGGTCCAGCGCTTTCGTGCTGGACCCCGTTGGGCCGTTTGGTGGAGGTGGCGGGTTGTTCTGCCAGTGGGCTCACAGTCTTCCGTTTCCGGGTTCCTGTTTGGCCACTGGCAGGGGTGGAAGGGGGGAGGGCGGGGAAGTCCTCCATGGAGGACAGGTCTGGGTGTGGGCGGGTGGGGCAGGAAGGTTTCTCCTCTGAGCCAGGAGGGGGTGGGTGGGGTGCCAGAGGGGACAGAGGAGGGGACGGGACAGGGTCAGGGACGGGGACAGGACGGGACAAGGGCAGGGGCTGGGGCAGGGGTAGGGGTATACTTACCTGTGGCCTTCCGAGGCTCTTTTGGTTTGCTTTCGGTCGGCTTCTTCCCAGAGCTGGAGGCTGGTTTACCCTGGATCAGGGCTCCAGCATAGGTCCGGGTCCTTTGGGGGCAGTGCCTGAAGGTGTGCTCTGGCAATCCGCAGAGGTTGCAGGCTTTGGGCCTAGGACAGTCCTTGGTCTCGTGGCCTGTAACCCGACAGATCTTGCAAGCAAGTTCTGTACACTCCTTTCCCATGTGTCCGGGACGGCCACATCTGTTGCAGTTGTAGGGTATCCCAGAGTAGAAAAGGTGTCCTGCAGATGATCCTAGCGAGAAGCACGCCTGCAGGTGCTGTAAGTCCCCCGAACGGTCTTTCCTGAGCTTGCATAGCACAGACCACTTCCCAATCCAGAAGCCGTTGACATCAAGGATTCGGACTGGGTCCTTTACCACGGTGCAAAACCTCTGTAGGTAGGTGGTTATGTCTCTGCTTTGGGTATGGGGATTCCGCATGGCAACCGTCACCCACTTCTCGTCCTGTGTTATAGGGCAGTTCGCAACGAACTTCCGAAAAGGGGATTCAGGGCCACTGGTCTTCACCATCTCCCAGTATCGTCTGCAGACTTGGAAAGACCCAAAAGTGATGTAGAAGATCCCTCTTGCGAAGGACTGCACCGAAAGCGTCTCCGCTTTGCTGAAGCCCTGCTCCAGAATCATCTTCCTGCCGAAGATCTCCGAGGTCATGTCAGGGACTCTTCCGTTCACCTCTTTCAGCTGAAGCACGACCGTCTGCTTCATCCAGGGCTCCAAGGTTGGCAACCCATCTGCAGGCAGTTTCGGCTTCGCTGGTCTCGGTTGGCTGGCGCCGGCCGGGATGGAGGTGGAGGTTGAGGCGGAGACATTCTCGGCGGCCTCGGAGGAAATGGCTGGGGCAGGGTTCTTCCTCATCATCTCTTCGTCTCCTTCGTCTCATCAGTCACTTTTTCAGTCTTCTTCTCGCTTTTCCCCATCTTCGAGAAGTCTGGAAGTCGCTTCGGGAGTTCTTCGGCGGCTTCCTTCCTTGTTCCTCGACGTCTTCGCTCTTAGCCTTTACAAAGGCTCTCGCATCTACTTCCCGAAGGTAGTAATGCGGATCTCCTCATCTCTTCTAGATTTTTGCGTTTGAAGAGAAACCAGAGTATACCTGATAAAGGGGGTGAGAGAACTCCCCACCGAGATCCTGTCCTGGTCACCTGATGGAGAGCCCACCCCTCATTACATTTTATATTATTATAATCTTCCATATCACTTCCATCATATACACCAAGCTAGAGAATATGAAGAGAGACAAGAATATCAACTATCATGTTCATCAGACCCATAAATCTCTATAGAAGATGAGAGATCTGTATGCAAATCACCAGGAACACAGAGAGAGGGATCATGGGAATGGGCGGGGCCTCCTCTCCACCACGCCTCCCCCAGTATATGAGTATACGAGTCCTGATTACTGACACAGAGGAAAAGTCCAGACCAGAGATTTAGAAGCTCGGTAGCAATGTTTCCATCTGAAATAAAGTTTAAAAAAACTCAGAACTTTTGCCAATAGGTGTCATTTTCCTGCGTTTGAAACGTATGTTTTTTAACCACTGCAGCTCCGGACGGTGCGTTTTTTGCAATGAGCAGGCTGTTTTTTTTTTTTGCGTTACTTTTACTGACAATTGCGCAGTTGTGGAACACAGTACGCAAATTAAATTGATTTTTTTTTTCCAATAAGCATATATTGATCAGATGAAAGGCTCAATTGAAAAGCCTGTGGCGTGCATAACACAACCCAAAAACTTCACCCGGTGCAGGAAAAAATGTGCACACACATAAAGAGTGAAACACAAAAAAACTGTGACGGGTGTATCGTCAAGTGGCCCTCCGAAGAGGGCCCAGCTCTGATCCCCCAGGGCGTTAGGCTCCTGGCAGGGAATTTTTTGGGTTCCGCATCTACTGGCACTTTAAGGCTGGCTCCACCCAGCAGTGATGACAGGAGTCAAGGGGCATAGTAGCCATCTTAGAGAGACCACATGTAAAGGAGCTGATAAGATGAACTGTCCTGAGATGCATGTTGCAGTGTACAGATGACCTGAAATAAACATCCATTGTTCCAGACCAGAGTCTTGTGTCTCTCACAACACAGAGGATATAACAAAACCAAGGTTGAACTTTTTGCCTATAATTTCAAAAGCTATGTTTGGCACAAAAACAACACTGCACATCACCAAAAGAACACCATACCCACAGTGAAGCATGGTGGTGGCAGCATTGTACTTTGGGGCTGTTTTTCTTCAGCTGGAACAGGGACCTTAGTCAAGGTAGAAGGAATTATGGTTCCAAATACCCGTCAATATTGGCAACAAAAAACTTCAGGCATATGAAGAGGAACGTCATCTTTCAGCATGACAACGACCCAAAGCATACATCCAAATCAAGGAATGGCTTCACTAGAAGATTAAAGTTTTGGAATGGCCCAGCCAGGGCCGGACTGGGAAAAAAAAACCAGCCCTGGAAATTATTTCATACCAGCCCCATAGCATTATACCAGCCCAACATCATAACATCATGCGCTTTGCCGGCAGTATAGCTGCGATGCCTATTTATTTCAATGGGCAGGAGCGGCTCTTTCAGGGCGCTATCTTTAGTGTTATAGCACCTGCAAAGCGTCTCAATGTGAAAGGGGTCGAACTCTAATATAAAGGTGGGCACGGGTGACCAGAGACCACACTTATATCAGAGTCCACTGCATTTCCCTTTACATCAGAGTGCCCCCTTGCACTGTAAGGTTGAATCCTGCAGACTATGATGTAAAGGGAAACTCTGGGAATGTGGGGAGGACTCTGGTGACCAGAGACCACCTAACGCAGAAAGTGAACACTAAGGTAAGGGGGTTTACTGATATAAGGGGGGAACCTTTAGATCAGTGCCCCCTTACAATATTGTATTGACACCCCCCCCCTCCTCAGACTGGCCAGGTCATAGGCTGCAGAGGGGGGGACAGGAGGTCAGAGGCTGTGGGGAGGGGACAGGTCATAGGCTGCAGAGGGGGGACAGGAGGTCAGAGGCTGCAGGGGGGGCAGGAGGTCAGATCCTGTGAAGGGGGAACAGGAGGTCAGAGGCTGCAGAGGGGGAACAGGAGTTCAGAGGCTGTGGGGAGGGGACAGGTCATAGGCTGCAGAGGGGGGGACAAGAGGTCAGAGGCTGCAGAGGGGGGGCAGGAGGTCAGAGGCTGTGGGGAGGGGACATGTCATAGGCTGCAGAGGGGGGGACAGAAGGTCAGAGGCTGCAGAGGGGGGGGCAGGAGGTCAGAGGCTGTGGGGAGGGGACATGTCATAGGCTGCAGAGGGGGGGCAGGAGGTCAGAGGCTGCAGGAGGTCAGATGCTGTGGAGGGGGAAAGGAGGGCAGAGGCTGCAGGGGGACAGGAGGTCAGATGCTGTGGGGAGGGAACAGGTCATAGGCTGCAGAGAGGGGGGACAGGAGGTCAGAGGCTGCAGAGGGGCGGCAGGAGGTCAGAGGCTGCAGGGGGGGCAGGAGGTCAGATGCTGTGGAGGGGGAACAGGAGGTCAGAGGCTGCAGAGGGGGGGCAGGAGGTCAGAGGCTCTCCTGTAGTCCAAGGGAGGGAGCAAACACGACACTCCACACCAGGGAGAAAGCCTTGCATTACTGTGTGGAGTTACAGACAGAAGAACAGGAAGTGAGGATTTCTCAGAAGAAATAAGAACATTTAAAAGCAAAATGGAAGGATGAGGTAAGTGAAGGAGGACTGCACTAAGGTAAAGGAAGATATTTAGGGAAAAAAATTGTACCTTTACAACCCCTTTAACACTCCCCCTCCCCCAGACTGACAATGGTGCTGTCTGCTGTGCCGCCTGTGCTTTATCCTCCAGGCTTCTGTCTCGCTGATACAGGAGGTGTGTTACTGGCCAGATCACCAGGTGAAAACAGAGGGGGGAAAAAAGCCAAAGAAAGAAAACTAATGCAGCCACCACATCTAATGACTGGTAAGCTGCAGTATGATACGTTTTGGGTTTAATACCGCTTTAAAGGACTGGTAGAGCGACTTTGTCAGCAGGGCAGTAAGTGAAAACGCTAACAATTAAAGCAAGAAGGACAGACTATGAGAACAATATTTAATTGTGATCAGCGGAGCCGGGTGACCTGCCAAACCAGTCTGTACCGGTATAGCCCTGTCCTCCCGATAGTTCATTGCTATACTCGTCTTCACACGCTAGATAAAAAACGAGAATTAAATGCTTTAATAAACCGAACAATCTGGGTGGGGGCGTTTGAAACTTTATTACACTTGAAATCAGTATTGCGTGAAAAACAGATAAATTAGTAATTATGTTTCCTTCATAATGAATTCATTCTGCTTCAGTGCAAATTAAAGGCCTTTACCACTGGAGCTTAGACTTCACCAACTACATCCAATACAATGCTGATGCAGCACTGGCCCTGCATTATGATTTATGGGGGGGGGGGGGGCATGTTACATCTTTGGCCTGTAGAAAGTCAGTGTTTGCATACCAATATTAGGGGTGCACATCTTCACTGGTCTCACAATTCGATTACAATTATCTTGTCCACGATTCGATTCCGCGATGCATCACGAGGGATGGGGGATCGGAGGCAGAAGAAAGGGATGGTGGGATCAGAGGAGGGGGATGGTGGGATCAGAGGCAGAGGAGAGGGATGGTGGGATCAGAGGCAGGAGAGGGATGTGGGATCAGAGGCAGAGGAGGGATGGTGGGATCAGAGGCATTGTGGGATCATCATGAGAGGGATGGTGGGATCATCATCAGAGGGATATTGGGATCATCATCAGAGGCATGGTGGGATCAGAGGAAGAGGAGAGGATGGTGGGATCAGAGGCAGAGGGATGGTGGGATCCAAGGCAGAGGGATAGTGGGATCATCATCAGAGGGATATTGGGAACATCATCAGAGGGATATTGGGATCATCATCAGAGGGATGGGGGGGGGGGATCATCAATAGAGGCATGGTGGGATCAGAGGCAGAGGAGAGGGATGGTGGGATCAGACTGGCATGGTGGGATGAGGCAGAGGGGTGATGGTAGTGGAGGGATAGGATCAGGGACACTGGCACTCACCTGCTATTAGTGTCAGTCGATTCCCCCTCCTCCATGCTGCTCAGTGTGTCTTCCCCCTTCCGGTGCCTCCAGTGATTCCTCTGCTCATGTTGGGTCTCCTTCAGCTCCTCCCCCTGCACTGTATTCTCCAGTATATACTCCGGGAACAAAGGGTGTGGGTCTATTCATGCGGCCGTGCTGTGTCACTCATGAATTCAAAAGAGAGAACATAGAGAGGCCTCCAATACTGTAGTACAGGGGTGGCAAACTCAAATTCATCGGGGGCCGCATCAGCAGTATGGTTACCCTCAAAGGGCCGGGTGCGCTACAAATACAGTGCATGGGTCAGGATTGCGCTACGTATTTAGTGCAGGGGTCAGGATTGCGCCTAAAAATTCCTCACATCTGTACTCTCTCCTACCTTCCTACCTGGCCCAGCTCTGGTACCTCCCTGTATAGGCTTCCTCCCTTTGTATTGGGCTATAGTTCCTTTTTTGGGGGACAGGAGGGACTTTGGATATAAGTGGGGGGACAGGAGGAGCATTGGGGGACAGGAGGGACATTGCGGATAAGTGGGGTGGCAGGAGGAACATTGGGGGACAGGAGGGACATGAGGAACATTGGGGATAATTGGGGGGACAGGAGGGACATTGGATATAAGTGGGGGGACAGGAGGAACATTGGGGGGACAGGAGGGACATTGCAGATAAGTGGGGTGGCAGGAGGAACATTGGGGGACAGAAGGGACATTGGGGGGCAGGAGGGACATTGGGGGGACAGGAGGAACATTGGGGATAATTAGGGGGAACATTGAGAATAAGTGGGGGCAGGAGGAACATTGGGGGAGTTGGTGATGCTCTGTGTATGTGTGTAGTAGTGTACACTGTGTGACTGTACTGTGCATCTGTGTCACTGTCACGTACCACAGTTCACTTGGTCAGAATGGAAGATCCCTGGAGATGTAATTTCACCACATATGCTGCGCTGTGGGGTAGAGCAGGCGCCGCTGCACCAGTCACAGACTGGCTGCCACATCAAGGGGAAATCCTGTCCGGCGTGGAGGAGGAGAAGATGATGGCCCCTGCCACCGCACATGACACCCGTTCGTCCAATCATCGGGCAGCCGCTGCCAATCCCTGAGCCGCAACATGGCGGCTGGAGCGTAGCGAGTGACACGGTCCATAGGAAGGAGTGATACTGGCACTGGATGCTTGCGCCCGGTGCCACGGCCCCCCCACACTACGCCAGTGGGCGGAGACAAGAGCAGCATTGTAAGCCGACATGGGTGGAGACAGAGCAGAGGCGGCAGTGGAGGCGGAGACAGGGCGGAGGCCAGAGTGGTAGCCTAAGCCGAGATGGGTGGAGACACGGCGTGGAGGTGGGGGCGGAGACGGAGGCAGAGTCAGAGCGGCACAGTAAGGGGAAGATGCCTGTGCTCAAACTGACAGGCCGCGCATGCACTAATTTGCCGCGCCGCTCGCGGGACTAAGGGACTGGGATCCCAACCTGCCAAAATGAGTAGGCTACTGTGCGGGCCACATTACAAGGTCCAGCGGGCCGGATTCGGCCCGCGGGCCTTGTGTTTGCCACCCCTGCTGTAGTATTTCTCAAATACGGGCCCGATTTATTAATAAAATAACACATTAAAATACAATCAAACAGCTCGTAGAAATAAAAGAAGGAATAAAGTTCGGGCTTCATGATACGTCACTTCCAGGCCTTGTCTACCACCGCTCCGCCCTATGTGTTACATCACAGGTTTTGGGTTTTACAAAAACAGCTCTTAGAAACACATGAAGGAATACCGCTCGGGGGTTCCTAATACGTCACTTCCGGTTCTCTACCACCGCTCCGCCCTACGTGTTACGTCACGGGTCTTGGGTTTTATGTGAGACACAATTCGGGCGAGGGTACTGTGAGCACTGAGGTGGCAAAGTACAGTTTATGGTTTTACACTGGTGTTGGGATCATCAGTCATGTAAGTTTGAAGCTAATATCAGCACGCTAGATTTCTGTTCTTTATAAACGAAAGTTATTATGAAGTTTTGAAAATACACCGACTGTTTATATAAGGACATCGATGTGGGCTCATTATTCAACATACTGGCGCATTGTGATTCACTTTAAGCATTTGCTTATTATTTATTTAGCAATTTTCTTTTGAGCGGTTGCACAGGATTATTTATTTGTACCATTTGAATGCTTTTCACTTATTATAGATTATGATTGTAGTAGGGCGGCGGCACAGCACCATTTACAGGCATACCCCACTTTTGAGTACACAATGGGACCAGAGCATGTATGTAAAACGAAAATGTACTTAAAGTGAAACAATACCTTTTTTCACTTATAGGGTGTAGTGGGGGGTCAGGAGCTGTAGTGGGGGTGTCGGGAGCTGTAGTGGGGGTGTCGGGAGCTGTAGTGGGGGTTTCAGGAGCTGTAGTGGGGGTGTCAGGGGCACACGGGAACAGGGCGGGGTATGCTCTCGAAGCTTCAGCTCCTTCTACTGCGGCTGCAAAATGTCTGTACAGTACTTGTAAGGCACTTTACATACACTTGCAGGTATGTCCTTACTCGCGAGTGTATGTAAAGTGAGTGTACTTAAAGCGGGGTATGCCTGTATTATGTTTATTGCTATTTTCATTGTGGGAACACAATCGCTGTTAGCAGCAGCTTTGATTTATTTGTCCCAGTATCCACATTTTCTTTGTAAGGTTTTGTTACTGGTAGCACAGGAATTACATTTATTCTATTGTTGTTGCAATATGCTGCAGGTCTAAATGAAAAAAAAACAAAAAAACAAATACACTTTTTTCCCCCTTATCAACGTGGGTGCACGTGTTATTTTATTTTTTTTCTCCAAAAAAGGTGGACTGTGCCTTTAACAATGTCACTGCAATAATATCTCGGTAATACCTTGGATTACGAGCATTGTTCGTTCTAGAAGAATGCTTGTAATCCAAAGCACTTGCATATCAAAGCGAGTTTCCCCATAGGAATCAATGGAAACTCAGATAATTAGTTCCACAGCCACTGCTTGTCTATGCAGTAATGCATGCGGCCAGAGGGGGTGCCAGAGACACTTGGAAAACACTCAGAGAAGCTTGGAGACCACTCTGAGACACTCAGCTCCGAGTGTCTCCGAGCACCTCTGGCCAAATCCAGTACTACACACCCCAGAGGCTTGAATTCTCGCTAGCAAACCGAGTCAGGATTAAAAAAATAAAATAAAAAAAAAACAGCTCGTATTGTGAAGCGCTCGTAAACCGCGTTACTCGCAATCCAAGGTCTTACTGTACTAAAATGATTGTATTTCCATGTTCTGTGTACTGTGGGAGATCAGATATAGTGAATGCAGACTCCTGTGTACTGTGGGAGATCAGATATAGTGAATGCAGGCTCCTGGGTTTAGTAACACTCCAATTCTATTTTCATTGTGACAACACAATCAGTGTCAGCAGAAGCTGTGATGTATTTGTCACAGTATCCATATTTTCTTTGTACAGTGGAACCTTGGATTACGAGTATAATCTGTTCCAGGAGAAAGCTTGTAATCCAAAGCACTCGCATATCAAAGCGAGTTTGCCCATAGAAGTCAATGGAAACAAAAATATTTTTTTTCCGCATTGACTTCTATGGCATGCAATTCCGCATGTGGCCAGAGATGGGAGAGGTGCCGGAGAGCCTCGGAAATACTCGGGGACAGCTCGGTTGAACTTATCGTCCATGGATGGACACAGCTCCTTAAATCTTGACAAGTGCGTTATGTTCCCTGTTTACAGGAGAGGACTAGGCAGAAACATGTTAGATAATTAAATACATGTTACATTAACAGAGTTGTACAGCCCCGCCCAGGGGGCGGTCCCTCCAGACATAACCCTCCTCACTGTAGCATGCAGCCTCAGTTTCGTTCTGCCTAGCGAGGAGGACGTATGACTCCCTTTGGGCCAAGTGCCCTGAGGAGAAATGTTATTTTATTTTACTGATGTATTTCCCACCCCTCGTTTTTGACACTGCTTGGGGACGTCCCACTTGTCAAGACTTAAGGAGCTGTGTCCGTCCATGGACGATAAGAGAAAATAGGATTTTTTTGTACTCACCGTAAAATCCTTTTCTCTGAGTCCATGGACGGACACAGCACCCACCCCTCCTTTTTAGGTTTGTACTGCTTGTTACAAACTGAGGCTGCATGCTGCAGTGAGGAGGGTTATGTCTGGAGGGACCGCCCCCTGGGCGGGGCTGTTCAACTCTGTTAATGTTACATGTATTTAATTGTCTAACATGTTTCTGCCTAGTCCTCTCCTGTAAACAGGGAACATAACCCACTTAGATTTAAGGAGCTGTGTCCGTCCATGGACTCAGAGAAAGGGATTTTACGGTGAGTACAAAAAAATTCTATTATTTCCAAGTGTTTCAGAGTATTTCTGAACTGCTCCGGCGCCCCCACACTTCTGGCTAAATGCGGTACTGCAAACCGCAGAGGCTTGAATCCTGCTCGTTATGCAAGACAACACTCACAAACCGAGTCAGGATTTAAATAAAAAACAAAACAAAAAACCTTGTATTGCGAAAAACGCTAGTTAACTGCGTTACTCGCAATCCTAGGTTTCACTGTATAGTTTGTTACTAGTAATGCAGAAATTACATTTACTTTATTGCTGTTGCAATGTCTTTTAGACCTAAATGCAAAAAAAAAAAAAGAACTCATTGTTGTGACGAAACGGCGTAGGGAGGAGCGGCGTGCTGACGTCACCACGAGTTGTACCACGCTGTCTATCCGGAAGGCAGAGCGGATAGCAGAGCCGGCCGGCTACAGCAGAGATTTACACGCACTTTTTATCTGCATTCATGTGAGTGTATCTACTTTTATTAATAAACCTTTTAGACGATATCACGCTATGTTAGTGTTTTCCTTCTGGGTCATGCATATGGAGGAATGACGATCTGACAATATAAGGATATGGAGACAGACAGAGTGACAGGATTCCAGGAGTTCTTGGGCTGGCTTGTTGATTTAATGCGTTGTTGATCTCGTTAGAGGTCCAATCATTTCGGTAAGCAGATAGAACATAAGTGGTGGAGGCTACTCTCATCAGTCTTACTGATTCACACGATTTCCTCTGGACCTGCTCAACACCCATTCGGACAGTCTTTTGTTATCTCTGTCACATCCTTATTTGAACTTTTGGGACTTATCTATCCATACAAACTTTTTATTATTTAAAGCGGAGGTTCACCCATAGCTTACACATTTTCCCCTTAGCTTCATGCTCGTTTTGTCTAGGGGAATCGGCTATTTGTTTTAAAATATGATCCGTACTTACCCGTTTACGAGATGCATCTTCTCCGCCGCTTCCGGGTATGGGCTGCGGGACTGGGCGTTCCTTCTTGATTGACAGTCTTCCGAGAGGCTTCCGATGGTCGCATCCATCGCGTCACGATTTTCCGAAAGAAGCCGAACGTCGGTGCGCAGGCGCAGTATAGAGCCGCACCGACGTTCGGCTTCTTTCGGCTACGAGTGACGCGATGGATGCGACCGTCGGAAGCCTCTCGGAAGCCTGTCAATCAAGAAGGAACGCCCGCTCCCGAAGACCCATACCCGGAAGCCGACTGAGAAGATGCATCTCGAAAACGGGTAAGTACTGCTCATATTTTAAAACAAATAGCTGATTCCCCTAGACAAAATGAGCAGGAATCTAAGGGGAAAATAGAAAAAAAAAAGGAATTGGGTGAACTCCCGCTTTAACACTTGTGTATAAGTTATAGATTTGCACTGGTGTCCTTTGTGCACTATATACAGCATATTGTTCATCTATGTTGATTTATGTTCACATTAATATATATGCAGCGCAGCTTCCCCTTTTTTCTTGTTACATTTTTTTTCCTAATCAATGTGGGTGCATTTATTATTATTATTATTATTTTTTTCCCCAAAAGGTGGACTGTGCCTTTAACAATGGAAATGCAATAATATCTCGGTACCAGGAAGCTCCCACACCTGTTGTTTTCACAGTCAGTTACATTCAGTACTTCTGTAATCTAAAAGCAGGAAAGCAAGTCACACCAACAATCTCTTCAGTATAGTGTATTCTCAGATCCGGTATGTTATACAAATTTGAAAAACACAACATAAAGTGACAGAAGAGTAAAGCAATAATATATTTCACAAGTTTCTCATGTCCAAGTGGACACGGGACACAAAACAATATAAAAAAGGAAATTAAAAACCAAAAAACAGGAAATATGGCACCCGCTGCATTTCCATGGTTAACATTTTGGAAGATTGGCAACATTTCTCTGTAGCAAAAAAAAAAAAGTAATACTATATATATGCATAAAGTCACAAGACAAACACATGATTTTCACATGTCGCTAAAATTAGTGCAAATAATTACAGGGGGGGGGTCAGAAAACAAAGCAGCAATCCAATGTGGCTGAGATGTGGATTACACAGGAATTCAATAATAATAATAAAAAAAAAAACGATCATATAACACATAGAGATATAATGTGGCAAATGAACCAAGAAAAGCACAAGCAGCCCTCAACACTATAAAATAATACTAGACATGCAGGACCCGGCAAAGACACAGCCGCAAGTGTATTACGGGAAATAAATCATAAAGACTTGTACAGGGTGGACAAGAAGACCTTGATTTCTGGACAAGCAGCCAAGTTGTTTCTAAAAACTGGTAAATGTCATCCCATAAGAATTGTTTCTAAGGTACGGTCATGTAAAAAAGTAAGTACACCCAATGCAAATTTAAATTGAATGTATTTGATCAGGGAAACAGATCTGGATTTAAAATTGTGCCTACAGATAATAGACGATCGATCTACCTGAACAACTGACACATAGAATTGACATTGTGTATTCATTCTCATAACCTAAATTAAAATGCAGATTTGTCACACAGAAAACATTAAAGCATACCCCCTTCATTTACCACCAGCTTCGGAGGGCAAGGGTGTACTTACACAATATTACCAAAAGTATTGGGACACTCGCTTTTACACTCACATGAACTTTAATGGCATCCCAGTCTAAGGCCGGGTTCACACTGTCGTCGCTTGCGGCACACAGCAGGGGGCCGGTGCGTGTTGGTTCACCGGTTCAGGTCCGACTTCAGCCCGAATTTTGGGCTGAAATCGAACCTGAAATGCACCAAAAAAGGCACGCGTTTTTCCAGCACACCGCACCGGACCCGCTGCGGAGATATGTGTACCGGCTCCATAGAGAGCCAGTCACATTCTCCTGCTATGCGAATTGAATGCGGGGAAATGCGCATTCAGTTTGCATAGGTGTGAACCCGGCCTAAAGCCTCGTAAACACGGTCCGATTGTTGGCAGGGGATTGCCCGTTGACAGACTGTTGTCCTAAAATCTTATCATTAGTACGCTCCTTTTGACAATTGTCCAATTTTTGATGATATGCTTGTAAATTTTAGGAGGACAACAGTTCCACGTCAGATTTTTGTTTAGTCAGTACACAAATCCGTCACACTAAAGTCGAAAGTACAGACACGCAGAATCAATGCTCACCAAACATGAAATTAGCAGAAGGGGCCCAAAGGGTGGTGCTCAAGAGCTGAAATTCCTCGTAGTAGGTCACTACGTTCGTGTTTGTTTCATTAAAGTTCATGTTCGTGTAAAGGCAGGAGTCCCAATACTTTTAGCAATATAGTGTATTTTTGTAGAATAAACAATTGAAAAAGCCATTTTCTTATTCACTTATATCACCTTTATTTGAAGGCAGAATGAAGAACTAATATTTGTCAAATAATTTGAAAAAGTCAACAATTTCCAATGCAGTGTACTTCATTTTTTCCCATGACTATACATGTGACTCTCTCTCCCTATTTATTTGGCAGTCAGATGACAATCACTCTTGGAACTGTAGGCAGATTTGACAAGTTTACTATGGCAAAGGTTGTCAGGGGGTCACTTGCTCGTGTTTCCATAAGCAATCTTTCTGCATTTTGGCAGCGAAACCTTTTAGGGCCAGTTCACACCACATGGAGTCCAGTGCGTTTGTTTTCTGCATCAAAAACGCATTAAAGGAGGTTATATGGTCTTTAAAGCGGGGTTTCACCAAATTTTTTTTTTAAAGTCATGACACTTAGAGCCCTTTCACACTGGAAACGCCTATAGCGGAGCGTTAAAATAGCGGTAAAACACCGCTATTTTACAGCGTTTTCAATTAATTTCAATGGAGAGGGGCGTATTTGGAGCGTTTTTTTCAGCGCTCAAAAGCTGCACCAAAGATGCTGCTTGCAGGACTTTTCTCAACGCTCCTCCAGCGCAACGCCTCAGTGTGAAAGGGTCCATTGAGATGCATGGGGAGCGTTTTATTAGAGCTATTTTTACCGCGAAAATGCGGCAAAAACACACCAGTGTAAAAGGGCTCTTAGCTGTCCAGGGCGCCCGCGATGTCGGCACCCGAAGCTGACCTGTCCCTCAGCCCTCAGATGCACCCGCCGCCATCTTCAGTAAGGGAATCAGGAAGTGAAGCCTTGCGCCTTCACTTCCTGGTTCCCTACTGCGCATTCGCGAGTCGCACTGCGCGATCCAAATGGTCCCTGCTGTCTTCTGGGACATGTGTCTCCCAGAAGACAGCGGGGATTGGAAGTGGTGTAGATACCCACAGATAATGCGACTATCTATGCCCAGAAGTGGGTGCAAATACCTGTATTAGACAGGTATCTGCTCCCCCCTGAAAGGTGCCAAATGCGATAACGGAGGGGGGGAGGAATCTGGACAGCGGAAGTTCAGTTTTTGGGTGGAACTCAGCTTTAATGGCATAGTTCCCACCAGTGCTTGCAGTTTCAGTGCGTTGCAGAAAACAAAATTTGAATGTGCTGCATTTTTCCTGCACTTGACTATACTGGAACGCTGTAAAAAGCATCAAAAACACACTGGAACACACCTAAACAGACCAAAAACACACCTAAACAGACCAAAAACACTCTGGAACACACATGTCCTTATTTAAGTTTAAGAAAAAAGGAGGGAGAAAAATGCATCAAAAACGCTCATACAGAAAGGCATCTGGAACACACCTGGCCTACGTTTCTATGGTGTGAACTGGCC